>NC_053417.1:25977205-26169705 GCF_016859285.1 Xiphias gladius | reverse complement strand
TTGTGGGCCACTTAGACGAGGTTGTCTAGGTTTTTTGACGAGGTTTTTTTGATCTACTAAGACTGGACAGGAGGGAAATTACTGCCGGAAATAGATGTTCAGACAAAGGTGCAGACAGAAAGAAAGAGCCGGCGCGAGGGAGCATAAGAAAAGCAGTCTGGGTGTGCGTCTGTGACTACGCAGGAAAGATGGGGTTTGAAAGCGAGGGGGGGGGGAGTTGGGGGTAATCAGCTGTTGCATTCCCCTGTGATTGTGATACAGCAAGAGTGCGCCTGTCCATATTTAGTCAGGGCTCCTCTGTGACTAAAGGGCCCCTGCGTGTGCGTCATTTACACCCTGTCCTGCCACACAGGTCCTCCTCCAGACGCCCCGTCGGCAGCCCACGCAACAGGACAGAACAATGTCCACAGAGTGCCTGAATGCCAGCGAACGCTTAGCTAACCGGACTACAAGAGGCCAGGTCTGGCACCCCATGCGGTGCACAGGTTGTACATTTATTTTTAACCCGCGACTTCTTTGCCAAAGGATCATAAAGGGAGGAAACCGCTGCCAGGAACAGATGTGTCATGTCTCCACGGCTTGTGTAATAACAGGTTTCATTTTAATATGTGGGACCAATCCAGAGTGGCCGTTGTTTAGTTAAGTCTTCCACAGCGCTGGCCGAAGCATTTGGACCCTTCACTTGAGTACAAGTACCAATACTAGAATGTAAAAATACTCCATCACAAGTAAAAGTCCCTCATTCAAAATCCAACTTATTTTCAGCAAAACGTAGATAAAGTACCTCAAGCGAGAGGGATGGCCCCAGCCAGCGGGATATTATATCTGCGTGAGGTGATGATAAGTTCGTGGTCTGAGGTAGAAGAAGTCGATTTTAGAAAAACCTAGCACATTTTACTTCTCAGCATAGTCCCCTCCTACATTTACACACTTAGTCCAGCGGTCGTGGATCCCGTCAAGATCACGCCATGGATCTGGACAATGGTCTCCTGTGTGGTGACGGTCCAGGACGGGGGGGGGGGGTCATCTTCCAGGCCTCTCTCTGCGCCACGTATTGAATTCAGCGGCCAACTCCTTCACCTTGCTGTAGGAAGGGGGCACCCTCCCCTTGGTGCCGTCACCGTGTCCTCTTTGACCCCCTTAGGCGATAAGCCTTTGAGACCGAGGTAGCGGAAGGCTGCGCGAAGGCCATTGTTTTCCATCCTTCAGACATGACTTGCAGTTTTCATTAAGCCGAAGCAGAGACACCACAACAGTTATCAACGTCAGACTCTCTGCATTATCACGCGACGAGCCGAACTGCGTGTGCAAGTAACGAGAGCTGTATAACTCATCTCCTTCTATGTCAGGCCATGAACTTATCAATCTATGTAATCGCAGTGTGTTATAGAGACGTAACCACAATTTCGTGTGTAAAATTCTGATATGAAAAGTAGCTAAAAACCACAGCTGTCAAAATAAATTTAGCGGCAGGTCAAGGACAACATTCACACCTGAAATGTGGTGGCGTTGAGGTAAAAAGTAGCGTTAAAGGAAACACTCAAGGAAAGTAAAAGCACCAAAAACCGTGCTCAAGTGCGGTACTTGAGTAAATGCACTTAGCTTATTACATTCCACCGCTGGTCTTCCAGCAGTTTAAAGTGTTATATATTCAGGACTTTGCTGAAGATGTATTTCCTGTGAGGGCCACCGAGGTGTCCCTGAAAGCAGTTCACAGATACCGAGGGTCCGCTCCCATTCTCAGCTCTGGCCGGGCCAGCGCCTGTGGATGTGCTGTAGGTGAGCTTAAGGCACTGACACAGTGAACGCCGGCCCCATAACTCTTATTTACTGCTTATCCTCAGAGTACAATATTTAGATTTCAATCTGCTGGGACAGGGCTCTGCAGTCCATCAGTGCGAGTCTCACTGCTGTAAACACTGAGCTTATTTTCAGACGACTGTGGACGAAAACACCATCGCCTTGTACGGTCAAAGACAGACCGGAGGTGGACGTGTGCGCGTATGAACAATATACCACATGAGAAAAACACATTTTCTTACAGACTGATCGATCGATTGATCTTATCCTGCTTGATTTCGCAGTGCCCCGTTGGAAGGAGGTTTAAATAGTATTATATCCACTCTCTTTGTCAGACAGGTAATAGCGGTGATTAATCATGAGCAGCAGCTAAGACCTGTCACGCTGGTAGGTGCTAATGCAACTGTTCTGCCAGTGTGTTAAAGGAATAGTTCAACAATTTGGGATAAACACTTTTTCCGCGTCCCGGTGAGAGCTAAATGAGAAGCTTGTCATGTCCACCTGTTAAATATGAAGCTAGCCAGGCTCTGTAAAGGAAACAAAATCTACCGTCCATCACTCCTCAGGCTCACAAATTAACATTTTATTTCTGCCCTGTTTGTTCTGTACAAAAACCCAAGTGTATAAACACAAGTTGTTGGTTTTTTTGAGACAAACAAAGGTACGTTGTCCATCTCTTCCTGTGAGCCTGTGAAGAAAAGTCAAATAAAATCACTTTGTATACTTAGTTTGATTTCCATATGGCTATAGTGACAATTATCATATTTTGAATATGCATGTAAATTCAGTGGGTCTGTTCTGATTTTTATTTGGTAACACTTTACTTTATATCCCCCGTTTTTACCATTTATAAGCAGAATGTGAACATTTAATGAATGGTTTATAATGTAGTTGTAAGCTGCTACGTGTGTTGTTATGTCTTCATAGGAGAAGTTAGAACTATAGTAATAAACACTTAAAATATCCTTTTTCGAACACATGATAGTGTGTTGTAAACCGTTTATTAAATGTGAGTATCTTGCTCTTAAATGCTAAATGATGGGATGGGGGTTGAGGTACAGTCTTACTGTATATTTAAATGAAAAAAATCACGTCAGTTGGATAACCATGTGGGACATGGAGCCCCCGAGTCTAAAAATCTCAAAATTACTCTAAAAGCAGCTCGGAGTTGGTAATGATAAACTCATGGTTTCATCGACCAAACAGAGGCCTCTAAGATTACACTCGCGCACTCATTTGCCACAGTATGCATGTCCATATTTGCTTTTCACATTTTCACAGTGAACAACGGGCAGAACTGTGTTGTAATGACACTGGGAAACCTAACAAGGAATCATTTTTTCTGAAGGTGCATTAGGGGCCACTAAGGATAAACTGTAAACTGATATTGTGACATTGCTTGTTCCAATTTTTTTTTAAATCAATATTTCTGCAACTTCAGGCACTAAAGGAGGCAAAAGAAAGACAACCCAGTGTCAGAATTTGACATTTTTTTCACGACCAGAACAGAGGTCAGCTTCATTATTCCCCAAATGCCCTAAAAACCTGCCTCAGCCTCTTGATTTGAGCCAAACGTGCCATATACTGTATGTGGCCTAAATTAAGTTCTGCGATCGCTGGTTAGAAAATCTCGTTACTGAGGAAGTGATGAGCTAAAACTTGAAAGTGAAACGAGAAACTTTCTCCAAAATGAGTCGGACAAAGCCCGATTTTGCTGAATCAATTGTGGACGTTGGCTCTTTAGAAATCTGATTGCAAGGGCTAACGTTTACAGCCTCACAGAGCTGATAGCATGGCTGTAGACCTTTTAGTCTTGTTAATTTACGAGACAAGAAACAAACGTGATAGGAAGTGAATATTGCCTCTATCTGTGTGGTGAAAATGTGCTGCCCCATTTTTATTGTATTTTATTTGTAATTGCGTTTTTCGATTTGTCTTATGTCTTATTTTATTCCTACCAGCCCAGAGTTTTTCTGTTTGCTCTTCAATGATTTACTGCAAGACTTTGTCTTGTGTTGCATTTTCGGGCTTTATGGGCTGGAAAAGTTAATAAGAAAAAACCTAAATTCCACGCGAATCATCCCTCCGCTAAGCTGGACTCAAAGCTATCCAAACAGTTGCAGCCGCAACTTGGCACAGTGCAGCTTTAAAAGCTAGTCCAGTCTCAGTTGTTGAAATATCACATACACTGCCAGTTCAGACAGACAGGATTAGCAACAGAGCCCCAACTTGGTTTATATCCATCATGGTGAGTCAAGATGGTCTTGAACATGTGGGTATCCAGAGTGTAATATGAAATCCTGCGGTTCAAACAAAGCCAGTCCAAACAGCCACTTTATTATTATTTATTTCTTATCTATAGTACAGTATTAACATAATGACTTGCTACTGTCTCCATATGAACCGTTACCCTCATTTACCTGCATGGGTTGGGTTTCGGTAAACCCAACCCCAGTCCGTGTCCAGTTTCTAGAGTACTCACAGACTCTTCTAACGAGTAATTATTCTGTTTTATCATTTAGGCCAGCTGCAGGACAGCAGATTCAATGAAAGAAAAAAAAAGTACAGCGTCTGCACACTGGATTTTGGCTCTCGAAAAGAATGTCTTTGACTGAAAAAGGCAATGGCGAATGGCCAGCCTGACAAAGAGCAAAGTCTATATTTGACACAAGATTTTCTTACGTGACGCTGACGACATTATATGTCCAACGCATGATAAGAATCAATACATAATCAAGATAAAATACATATTCAGTGCCTGAAAGCATCACAAAAACAATCAGAATAATCCCACAAAATATGGTATTTTAGTATAATATATTTTATATCTATTTTCTTATAGTCTTGTCTTGTTATTTTTTTAATTGAATTATTAATTTTTTCTGATATATGTGTAGGATTTCTTTGACCGTTTTTGTGATTCTCTCTTTTCACTGATAATGTATTTTATCTTGATTATGCGTCGAGTCCTGTCATGAATTGTGCACATGATGAAGTTCAGCCTGATGTAATGGACTTGGTGTCAACGCATACCTCGCACTTTGTCGTGTCGTCCATTTGTCTAATGCAGACCTGGTGGGTTCAAAACGTTGCCTCTTTCAGTCAAATACATTTTTTGGGATGTAAAATACAGTGGTCGGACACTATATTTAACATTAATGTTGACCAAAAAAAAAAGGGATAAACAAATCTTAAAATTTTGTTTCATGTTCTTGGTTTGGATTAGGAAAAAGACAAACAACTTGAGAAACAGGTTAGAAATCTTTTTTTTTTTTTCATATATCATGCTCTTTTTCATCCAGATGGTTAGAAGAGACTTTAAGGATTCGTGAAATACCTTCAAAGGAGCAGTCAGTGTTGTTAAACCACCTTTTGGGTTTTTTTCTGAGATCACCAGGTACGTATATTTCTGAAAGTCGGACACTTAGTGCTGTGGTTCAAATGTAATGTTTGTTTTGTTTGTCTTTATAAACATGTCATTGCTAAACAGGTTGAAACAGCATTGGGATAATTATCTCTCCTCTTTGCTGGTCTTACCTGGAAGCAGCGATCTCTGCCTTCTGCTTGGCGATGGCCGCAGCCCTCTGAGCTCCCTCCACTGCCCGCTCCACCTTCTGCTTGATCTTGGTTCCCTTCAACTGGATCACCCTCTTCTTCATGGCCTTCACCAGCATGTTGTTCATGTACTTGCCCTCCTCTTTCCCTCCCTCCGCGAAGGTGGTGCAGCCGTAGCCGTGCCTCTGGTTGTTCAGCCACTCGCCCTCGTACTTCAGCCCGCTGGACCTTTCGCTTATTCCATAACCTGAGCGCTTGTCGTTCTTCCACTCGCCCATGTAGACCTCTGTGGTGGTGGCGTCGATGTCGGCCTCCACTGGGGGGAAATCCTCGGCTCCGGCCAGGCTCTCGTCCCCGATGCTGATGGTGGAGTTGGTGTCGCTGGCGTTGGAGCTGAGAGCCGATTCTGTCCTCAGGAAGCTGATCTTGCTCTTCTGGCTGGACAGCGAGGTGCTCGAGTCGGACTTCTTCAGCTTGCCCAGAAGAGAGCCCCTGCGAAACAGGCCCTTCTTCTTGGGTTTCACTGTGTCTGGGTCCACCTGGAGGGTGAGGGCGAAGCCTCCGTGGGATGGTCCCAGATGGGTGGGGGTGGCGACGGGCATCTCCTCACCTGAGGCATTGGTGGCGGTGATGATGGGGATGTCTTGCTGCAAGACGGTGCCGTTGCTGTGCTCGCTGCGAAGGGAGGTCAAGGAGGTACGAAGAGGGGAGCGGACGACCGCTGCCATGCCATAGGGGACGCTCTGACGAACACCATAGCCGTGTCGCATCCCACCAGTGAACTGTCCCTGGAAAGTACCTGCAAACATCAGAAAACAGGGAGTTTTAATTATTAAGAATTAAATTTAATTATTTTCTAAACACACCACAGACTGAACATCGGAGGCTGTTTTTAGCCATGCTAGCATGGCTAAAAAGTCTGTCTCTCCATTGTTCATTCCAAAAAAATCCCAACAACTGTTTGATGGATTGCCATGAAATTTGGTCCAAACATTCACGGTTCCTCCGAAGATGAATCTTACTGACTTTGTTGATACCGTGGCTTTTCGTCTAGCGCAACCAGCAGGTCAAATTTTACACTCGTCTTGTAAAATATCGCAACGTCTCCTGGATGGATAGCCACAAAAATGTTGTACACACATTCATGGTTTCTAGATAGCAAACCATACTGTATTTGGTGGTCCCCTGACTTTTCCTCTTAGACCACCATGGTTTGTAAAGAAATTTGGTACAGACATTAATTTTCCTCTCAGGGTGAATTGTAATCACTTTGGTGATCCTCTAACTTTAGCGCCATCATCTAGACAAACGTATAATTTGTCCAATAATTTGATTTATGTCCCTGCAAAACTGATGAGCCTGGTCGTTTTGTGGGTACATACGGGGTCATTGACACTATCGGCTGCCTCTGTCACTCAGAAGACACTGTTTAAGTTTTGCTTTTTAACCATACTATGGGCGTGGCTCTATAGATGACAATGTTGGTCTGTCTGTCTATCGGTCCACTACTTTGGTCAGACTGACATATCTCAACAGCTACTGGATGGACTGTCATGAAATTTTATACTTATATTAATGGTCCCCAGAGGATAACTCTGACTTGGACAATGACTTTGGTGAACCCCTGACTTTTACTCTAGTGCCACCATGACTTTGAGACTGGTGGTTTTGGTGAACTATTGGATGGATTGCCATGAAATTTGGTAATGATATTCATGGTACCCAGAGGATGAATTGTAATAATTTAGGTGATCCCTTAATTTTGTCATCTAGCTCCATCATCTGGACAAATTTTTTTTCGTATATTTCGGTTTACGATCAAATACCTGTAAAACTAATGTAATTCCCACCAGCCTCAGCACCACTCTGTGCTTAGTGCTAATCAGCTTGCTAATAGGCTAAGCTAAGGTGGTGAACATGGTAAACATTGTATCTGCTAAAGATTAGCATGTTAGCAATGTCATTGTGGGTATGTTAGCATTCTGATGTTATCATTTAGGTCAAAGCTTTTATATGTAAACTATGGAGTTAAAATATTTTGCTCCATATAAAACTACTCACACTTTTATTTCTGCCAGAATGTCATGGGTATCTTTAGTGTGAGAAGTTCCCGTCATTAATGCCCTCGCTGACCTGTCAACTTGGGGTCTGGTCTCTTGCTAAAATTGACATGTGTGTGGATTATAGTGACGGCTACGCCTCAGCCCGTGAGGCCAGGAGGGCATGGGCCTTGCGGGCTATTATTACATCCAGACATCTGATGCTATCACATCCCCCACTGCAACTTCCACCAGACTGGGCTTCATCTTGATGACTCAGCTGTTAATTGGAGGGGGGGGGCACTGCTATTATCCAAACCCAATGAATTTTATTTTTCCGACTTGTTAAGCTTCCTCCTTGCAGTAAAATGCAAGAACTGTGGGGATATACAGGTACCACCAGAAGATTAGAGAGAGTATTTTAGGATGAAAAAAAATTCTTATTTAAATTCATTCACTCATTTGAGAAAACCATTCAGTTGTTGTGGAAGAATCTGGCCTATCAACAACAAATTCTTGATGGTAAGTGGTGGAAAGTAACTCAGTACATTCACTCAAGTACGGTAGCATTTTAAGGTACTTGTACGTTACTCAAGTATTTCAGTTTTATCCTGCTTCATACTTCTACCTCACCACATTTCAGAGGGAACTAATGTACTTTTTACCGCGCTACATTTATTTTAAAGACGTAGTTGCTTTGCAGATTCAGGTTTTACATTTAAAAAAAAAAATGCGATCAGTTTGTAAGATATGATACATTTTTACATATGAAACCATGCAACAGTATATAAAGTAGTTAACAGCAGCTTCACCTACACCAGCCACAACATGATCGTCCCGTGTAAAACAATCCAATAAGATAAAATATAATAATATAACACCAAGAGGGGACATTGTGCTGCATAATGAGTACCCCCTCCCCTTTTAAGACATTTTGCCTATGTACAGTACTTTTACTACAAAAAAATCCAGCATTCAAAATCTTGCTTAAGTAATAGAGTTTTTCTTATTTGCTTGTATTGCTCCGTTTACACAAGTAGAAGATCTGATGACAGTGTAGTTTAACAAAACGGAAAACATTCCTGCGGGGTTTTATTTCCAACGAGCTTTGAGCAGCTCTTGACTGACAGCAGCAGAGTGATATTTTCTTCTGGTTACACAGGCATCATAAACGACCATAAGGACCATCTGGCCCCTCTGTTTTTTTCCCTCGGTGGTTTGTCGTCATGCCGCCCGCAATGAACCTGGTGCAATGGATCATATGGCCAGACTTGGCTTGGGGCTTTCTGTGGTTATTTTGCATGGCTTAGAGTTCATCCTCTCATTAAACAGCCGCACTAATTGTAACTCACTGGTGGAAAGTAACTTTTTACTCAAGTACTCTACTTTATTACAATTTTGAGGTACCTCTTTCTTGAGTATTTCCATTTCATGCTACTTTAAATCCACTACATTCCAGGGGCAAATATTGCACTTTTTAGTCCACTACATTTATTAGAAAGCTTTTATTACTTTTTCAGATTAAGATTTCACAATAGATACAAAAGATATAATCAACTAATAAAATATAATGCAAGTTTATAGATTAAACTATCCAACAATATGTAAAGTAGTTACATTAGCTCTGCCTCAAACAGTTACTGCCTTAAATGCTACTAACTACAAACTACTACTACTGCCTAATCAATAATAACATTCATATAAAATACAATAGCCGAACACCCTTCAAGGGGCCATTCTGCATAATCAGTACTTTTACTTTTGATACTCAAAATATATTTTACTGATAATATTTTTGTACTTACTTAAGTGACAGAACTTTTACTTGTAACAGAGTATTTTTGTACTTCGATAGATCTAAAGTATTTTATTTAAATGAAGGAATCTGAGTACCTCTTCCACCTCTGCTGTCATCGCAGCAGCTACATGCAGAAGTCCAGTGGGGGAATGTAACTAAGTACATTAAACCAAAGTACTGTATTTCAGTACAAATGTGAGGTACTCGTACCCTGCTCGTGTATTTCCATTTTGTGCTACTTTATACTTTTGTTCCACTGCAGTTGTCTGACAACTGCAGTTGCTTTACAGATGAAGATTTGACATACAAACGTACGATCGCCTTAGAAAAATATGCTGCATTTTTTTGGATTAAACTACCCAGCAGTAAACGTAAAAGTTAAAATGAGCTCCAACCCAACCAGCAGTAAAATGCCGCTTACACATGAATGCATCAGTGATATTAATTCATTAATATCATACATAATAGTATAACACATATATTATTATCACTTTTCATACGAACACAATGTGCTATTACTGCTTATATACTTTTCCAAAAGTGGCATTTTGCAGGAATTTTACTTGTAATGGAGTATTTTCATGTCGCAGTACTGCCACTTTCACTGGGGTAAAGGATCTAAGTGCTTCCTCCACTGCTGCGGTTGGTCTGCAGCTGCTGTTTTGATGCGCATCCACATTTCTTTTTTCTTTCTTTAAAGTAAATTTACTTTTACTTCATCACTAATTAACATCCAATAATATTATAATATTACACACTTCAATGTGAAATTGACCATTCTGCATAATGAGACCTTTTACTTTTGGTACTTTAAGTATATGCTGATGATAATACTTTTGTACTTTAACTCAGTGGGCGAATGTAACTAAGTATATTTACTCAAGTTCTTGCACTTTACTCCAGTTTTTCAGTTTACCTTATTATTCCACTCCACCGCAGGACAGAGGGAAACATTCTGCTTTTTCTTGCTACATTTATCTGACATCTTTAGTTACTAGTTACTTTACATATTCGGATTATGAATAGAAAATCTGATGGAGAAATAAACTCCGACGTATTATTATCGGTCAAGCTACCAGCTGTATATACATTTCAACTACTTCAAGTCGAGACTAGCCTCACGTTTTACCGGCTGCAGCATCAGAGTGATGCTCACACATGGATGTCTTAATAATTATATCAACGCATGTTGTGATTCTGCGTGACGGGCGCTTTTACTTTGGGTGCTTTAAATATATGCAGATGCAGAAACTTTTGTACTCAAGTAAAACGCCGAATGCAGGACTTTTACTCTTTAACAGCATTTCCACACTGTGGCATTGCTTTTTTTGTTTCGTTTGGTTGTTGTTGGCACCACAATGATCATCATGAGGATCTCACCTCCATCGGCATATGTTTCGGTTCCGTATCCGTCCTGAAGCCCATTGTTCCAGGTTCCTTCATACTTGGCTCCACTGCCAACACTGATCCGGATGCCGTATCTCCCTTTGAAGCCGTGAGTCCATTCCCCTCGGTAGATCCAGTGTCCCTTGGTTTCTAACCCCAGACCGTGACGCTTCCCCTGCGACCAGTACCCCTCGTAGGTGTTTCCGCTGGGCCAGGTGTAGACCCCCACCACCTCGAAGCCGTAGTTCCAGGAGCCGGAGAACTCGCCCTGGCCTTTGGGTCCGGTGCAGATGCCATGGCCGTGGGCTTTACCCCCCTCCCAGCCTCCGCAGTAGGCTCCGCCGTCGTCAAACTCAAAGCGACCCCCACTCATGCCTCACCTCGGCGCCCCCCCTCCCCAAAAAAAAAAACCAACAAAAGAAAAACGAAACAAAAGGCAGGGATCAGAAAGCCAAGCGGGTTTAGTCTGTTACCTGGCTGAAGACGCAAGCTCCGTCAGTCTGACTTCACCTTCACCTGACATCAAACCTGACTGGAGTTGTCCTCAGTGCTGAACTTGAGCGGGTTTCTTCCCTTGGACCTGGTTCCTGGGGGGATTTCTCAGCGCGTCCATGAAGGTCCCGGCCGCACTTCACGCTTTACAGAAACTTTATTTGGTTTTGGTTTTTTTTTTTTGCTTTTTGGTTTTTGTTTTGCTCCCCGGACTATTTTCCAGTGTCTCCCCCCTTGGATTCGTCGACTGCTCTCCTGAACCGCATCCACCCTACAGTTTCCCTCCCGGAATAAATCACGCCTCGTTACACATTCGGAGCCAATTGGCCGAACACTTCTTAAATCGAATTATTTCTGCATCCAGGTCTTAATGAGCCAGGGGGTCTTACATGGCTTTTTCCAGGTGGCCACGGAGAAAAGCCCCTCTTCCCCCTGTCCCTGCCACCCAGCTATCTCCCGACAGTCGCTGCTGTTGGAAATACTTTAGCAGACCTAACAAGGCGACCAATCAACACACACACACACACACACACACAGCACGCACGCACGCAAACGCACACACACACACACACACACACACACTTCCAAAAATACAACCCAATCCTTACTCTGTTGCCTGCAAGGAGCCGTGCCAGGGTCTTGCCACTTCGGGACCGAAGTAAATGCCATTCAGGAGTCTGCTCCACACACACACACACACACACACACACACACACACACACACACACACGAACAGTTAATGCGGTTTGAACACGATCGTTCTCTAACAGGCTATTAAGCTCGATGAAAGAGATAAATCTTCTGTAACTGGCTTCTATGGTTCTCGCAGATTTTATGGCAAAAAGTCAGACGGGATCAGGATAATGTTCCCTCGACATTCAGGCATGCGTGTCCGCAGTTGAGGTTTTAATAACGTAACTTAACAGCATATGTAACCCTATACGGTATATGGTAATATTATGTTTATTGTATACCTATAGTTTTACTATATGAATGGAATTATTCATCTATCGGATATTGATTATTTCAATAAATTGAGTTATAGTTTGCCGGATAACAACAGGAGACTATTTGCAAAATGTGCAATTTACTGCTAATATGTCCGCTCATAATCACTTTTTTTTTTTTTTTTTTACATTTTACATTTAACTATAATTTGAAGTACAAACAGTGGAGATGAATGTTTTTCATCGTGGGAGATACCGGTATTATGCTGTACTCCACTGTCTTCACTCCCTCTTGTGGACAATGTCGGTAACTGCATCGCAGGCGTTTCAGTTTCCCCCTGGATATGAAGTACTCAAAAATAAAGTACTTTTTTTTAACTTAAATAAAAGTAGCAGTGCACGAATGTAAAAATACTCCATTACAGCTAAACGTCCTGCATTTAAAACCCCACTTAAGTAATCCAAGTATTGTCAAATTAGTATCAAAAGTAGAACACACCTGTGAGCGACATGTCATCTTACACATTATTAGATTGCTGATACTAATGTATTAATAGCATTTCACTGCTGTAGCTCCTTCAGTTATTTTTAACTTTTTTTTTTTTTTTTTTGGTATTTTAGTCCAGTGGTTCCCAACCTAGGGGTCAGACCCCTCCGAAGGGTCACGGCAAGAATCCGAGGGGTCGTGAGATGATTACTCTGCCGATTTTAAGCCAGTGTGCAGGTGTTGAGGGGGGGGGAATTGTTGTGGGAAAAAAAAAAAGTTGTATGACGCCTTCTTGTGGCTCTAATGGCCTCAAGTGATGTCACTTGAGTCAGCGTCGGCCGGAGGTGAAGTTTGAAAATGAAAAAAAAAAAACAAACAAACCGTAGCCTGCTCCTCTTCTCTGCCTGAGGTCACTCTAGCCCGTAGAAAAGCTTCGGGGAGCGGCGGCTTCTTTTTAACGGAGGCGGGGCCGTTAACCAGATGCGCATTTGCCAAAACAACCAGTTAGCCCTCATCCTTGAAGCCTTTTCTTTTGTAAAAATTAAATTAATAAATACCGTTTGAAAACACCTCTGGTGAGGCTTAAATCTCACCTTTGTGTCACTTGACAAAGTTTGTTTTCCGAGTGTGGAACGGGCTCGTTATCGCCCCCTTGTGGCCGTCGGGAAAACACAACACCCGCCAAACCAGGTTGAGCGCCAGAGGCTGCCCTTCCTGCCTCCCGGCGTCAGGGGGCAGTGATGAGCCTAGACGCCGCATCGGAGAAACCCGCTCGGACAAGCGACGCGAAGGCGGGAACGGCAGAAGAAATCGACTTCGGGGACGAGGACCGACCCTCCTGTTCTCTGGGACCTTCCGAGACAGTTCAGGACACACCCCGGCCGAGCGGTCCGGCGGATGAGTTGCATTGTGGGTAACTTAGGAAGAAGAGTGCATGGAATAAAAAAAAAGACGATATCTCTGGTTCTGTGCTTTTAAAAGTACAAGTACTTCAAAACTGTACTGAAACACAGTAGTACTTGAGTTATTTTCCACCACTGCTAATGAGATATACCTCAAGAGCCACCATTGCAAAAGTATAATTAGAATTATCAACCTGTGTGATCTTAATGGACTTCTTTAATGGTGGCTTCATGGCTGGATTAACGTCTTATTGACCTCCCTCCCTCCGTGTAATGTGTGTGTACCCGGTCGCCTTTCATTTCCCTTTACGTCCGGCGTGAGCAGTTCTCAAATCACACTTCATTTGTGTCGCTAATTTGATTGACGACAACTTTATTTGACCACAAGACGGCCACAAAAAAAAAAAAGCTAATGATGCCGACCTGCCTTGTAGTTGACATTGTAAAAAAATATCCGTTAATTTTACTAAAAACAACAGACATGCAGTGAATCTGGGGCTTTCGGGGCCCTTCAGGATCCGAGGCCCCCGGGGACCGTTCCCCACTTTGCCCGGTCGGTAGTCCAGCCCCTGGGTTTCTTTACATTAAAGATCCATCTCACAGAGAAGCTGCGTAAGTTTGAACGCACGGGCAAAAGCTATATTGTGACTGCGTCGTACGCAGTTTGGCAGTTTAGTGCAGTGGTTCCCAAGCTAGGGGTCGGGTTCCTCCACGGTGTCACGGGACAAATCCGAGGGGGTCGTGACATGATTGAAGGAGAGAAAACAAAAACGCATTTGGATTCATTAGACTCCTCTTTAATCTTTGCCCCCCCCTTTTTTTGGTGGATAAATTGGCCCCTTTGAGCCTCAGTTATTTAAACGAGACCATCTAAGAAGTTTGAACTGCAAAAAAAAATATATGGATAAAACTAAACACTGTTTTTTTGTGTGTGAAGATCAGAAGCCAAAATAAATCTGTGATTCCCTGTTTTAATGTACATAATAATAATAATAATGATAAAAAATCTTAACATGAAAAGCAACCGGTGAAAGCAGCTGTCAGACAACTGTAGTGGGGCCAAGAAAGTAAAGTGCATTTCCCTCTGAAACTTTTGGGGCACGTCCGGCGCGGCGGCAGCAGCAGCGGTGCCCAACCCGGGCACTGCGCCGGGGTCGCCGGCCTCCGTGTCCTTACCGGAGCCGGTCGACCTTCCGCCGTAGCGCTCCCTGCGCGGGGGTGGGGGTCCGTCATGTGACGCCAAACGGCAACACGCTTGATTTAGTTGTGTAGTGCAGCAGCGTGTTCGAGTAAGGAGCTATTTAAATGATCATTATTATTATTTATTTATTATTGTTTTTTTTTTTTTTTAATTTATTTAAATCCTTGTTTTCATTCCGAGGTGAGGCCGAGTTCAGCACCCGGAGCTGTCCGAAGCTGACGGATGCTGCTGCCGCGTGAAGCGATGATGCTGAGCTCGAGCTGCTGAACACCCCCCCCCCATCTCTCTCTCTCTCTCTCTCTCTCTCCTCTTCTCTCCCTCCTCGCTCCTCTCCGCCACACGCACAAAACGCTCTGTCATGGCGTCTTCCAACCATGTTACCCCCACCAACTGTAGCTGGTGGCCCATCTCGGCCGTGGCTGAGGACGGCAAAATCACAGACGGGGAGGAGTGCGAAGAACCGGCGGCGGAGCCCAAACCCTTCGACAGAGACAGACTCGTGTTGTACCACTGGACGCAGTCTTTCGCCTCGCAAAAGGTAAGAAGAGGAAGAAGGATTAAAAAAAAAAAAAACACACACACACACAAAAAAAAAAAAAAAACCCACGGAAAGCAGAGCTTGAAAATGGAGGTGGCTCCACGTCTGTCTCCTCGCAGGACATGACGCTCCAGCGTGGAAGCTCCGCGCGTTTGCCTCGTTATTATGATCAAAGCATGTCCCCCCCCTTTTTTTTCGTGCATGTTTATTACCGCACGTACCTCCGGAATACGAATACGGTCCTGCAGCTGGGCAGGTCTCCCGGCTGAGACGCTCGGGGAAGCGCTGCAGCGAGGGGCTCGTTTCCTCGACATGAAGCAGGACCCGCTGGTCGATTCACCACTGCATAACTCGCCCCTCACACCCCGTCAGCCTCCACCTTTTATTCACACGTTGAGGCTATTTTGCTGGTGAATGTGGCTGCAGCCTATGGGCTCTGTCTGACACATGACACCCTAAATAATTGATCACTGCGATGTGCAAAAACAAACCAAAGGCAATCTCTCCCCCCTCTGCAGCAGAATCGCACCATATGCTGTCGTTTTCATTCCTTCTTTAAAGGTACCTTCAGTTACCTCGGCAGGCAGTAACCTGCGCCTCTCCCGTTAAATTAACAAGGGCGGAAGATGACCGAAACGTTGTCTTTCAGAACACTGAAACACGCACTATTGGAATTCTTATTAATAACCTGTGAAAAGCTACAGCGAGAAGGCTTTTCCGGGCTTCCGTATGATCATCACAGGGCTTTACTTCACAAACATACATTATGCACGATACATTAAAGGGGCACTTCCCTGCTTCTACACGTAAAGGTCCGTTCACTAGTCACTGTGTGTGTGAAAACAGCTGTAAAATATTTCCTGGAGGAGCTTTTGTCAGGTCCGAGGGAACAACCCCGGCGGCGTCATCAGGGTTATCGCGGCTGGTGCTTGGAGACTTTGGCTACGTTCGCACCGCAGACCTTAACGCTCGATTCAGATTTTTTTCCCCTTCTTTCTTTAAGTAAGATGCCGACGGCTCACATATCACGTTTGTACCTGGCTCTGGCGTGAACACAGTTGAGGTCCTCAACTGCGTGAAAAGTGAGCCGCCGGCGTACAAGAATAACGACAGTAACGGCCGAGAGAAGGGCGACGAGAGGCCGAAAGCCGTAGCTGCTCTCCTCCGGTGTTTGTTTTCACCAGGCTGCGAGGTGCCGAGGCTGAATGTGACGTGCCCACCTGCGGAGACGTGGGGCCGTTCAGAGAGCCGCGTCGAACTCCGGGTCGGGCCGTTCTGACGGCGGTCAGGTAGCCAGAGATCGGATGTGCGTCAGATCTACGCGTATATGCAAGTGGTCCGGATCTGACGTGGAACAATCTGATTTGAAAAAGAAAAAGAAAAAAATTGGATTTGGGCCACTTCAACATTTAATGTAAACGTAGCCTTAAAATGGAGCAATTACAAACTGGGGTCGTGGACTTTGAAAGGCATTTCAAGGGCAAGCAGCACATGGGGAACGTCCAATTAGAAGGCAGTTATGAGTGGGGAGGAGGTATTTTGAGAAGGGTCCAACTGTAAACGTCACGTCCGTGGACCTCGAGCCCGTGAGCCAATAGGAAGACAGAAGAGTCCCTGGGCACGAGGTCCTGTCTCTTCCACAGACGTATGAAAGCAAATAGGCTGCTACTTTTACGGTTAATTTTCCTCTCTTTTTTTTTCTTCTGTGTACAAAAACGCTCCAAGTGAAATTAGAATCCAAGAAAGCCACAAAAACTGAGAGATGTTCAGGAATTACTGGGCAGATACAACTTCTTCTTCAGTCTTTTATAAAGATGCTTTCAACTAACATTAGCCAGGTGTTAAAATCAAACCCTGTCGCTAACAGCACACGAGAGGTTCTCGTTTTCAGTTCTATTCTCGAGGATATATCACGTTACAGTCTATTTCACGCGGCTTTATACGGCTGACGGCGGCGCACCTCATGCCTGGCGACCCTACTCTCTCCCCATGGGCTCACGGACCTGGGAACCCCCAGATCTGAGGCCGACAGTTGGACCCCGTTGGGTATTCCGGGCAGCCCCGGTATTGGAAGTAAAAGTCCCGTTCATTTTTTCCTGTAGATGTGAACACTTCTATGGGATGGGTGTGAAAATAAACTGGACCTATGGGCACTAAAGAGTCAGGCTGTCTCTGCATCTGTTAATTTGATTTTGACCATTCTTTTTGAAAATCTGTCTCTTGTTACTTTCCCAAATTTATGGAAGTTCAGTATTAAAATGCCGGAGCGCCCCTTTAAAAAAAGCAAAAAAAAAAAAGCACACTGCCTGTTATGAAATGACAGTTGGCGCATCATGTTTTAATCGCTGCCCGCCATGTGTGCCTTATGTGCACACATTGGTTACAATCTTATGATTTACGATTTTTATTCATGGGAGTTTTAGAGCCGAAAAAGTTAGTTGATAGATCGATCAGTTGATCAACAGAAGAATAATAGTCAAGTTTAGAGTTTCTGTCTTATGCGATAACAAACTCAAGATCTTCTGGTCGGGGACTGGTAAAGCAGACGAAAACAAGCACGATGATGATGACGACTTCCCCTCGAGGTTTAGAAAACCATGATGGGCATTTATCACTGTTTCTGACATTTTAAAGAGCAAACAATGAACCAGCCAATCAAACAAATAATTGGCAGATAAATCGAAGATCAGAATGGTCTTTAATCGAAGCCCCGGTGAGTTTCACTCTGCTTGAACGTCAGACCGTATGATTGGTAAATTTCCTTCGTCAGGAGAAGCGGCCCGCTGCACGGATCATATACCCGGCGTGCAAGCAGCTGTCACCCTGTGTCTATGACGTGAGGGATGGTGTTGGAGCTCACCCCTCTCCACTGTGGACCAACAACCTTGAGCCGATGCCCAGTCTCAGGATTGTTGCGTCAGACTGTTGAGGTCTGAGCTGCCGGTTCTGCCGCCGGGTGAGCGCCGGGCTCGCTGTCGCGGTCGTCACCTCGGTCCTTGAGCCGAAGCGACTCCTCGAATCACGTGTGACTGAAGTGTCTACGAGCAGGCCATCGGGCACATGACACACGGATTTGGAGAAAAAGTTACTGCACTGAATATGCACAGCAATCCTGGTTATATTTATTTGTACAATGGCGTATGACATTTGTTGTTATGCAAGCCGGAGCGGGCTTTAAATGGCTTTTTGGGGATGGCTTTTACGAGATTAAGAGGCCAAGCACTAGTTTTCCCCGCTGCTGCATATTTTCCGACTTAGTAAAACACAAATGCTCGCAGTGCGATTGGTCAAAATCTCTCTGCAGCACCTTGAAAGATGTGTGTTATATTTAGTCAGTCCTTCCTGACTTGCAAAACACTTCTTCTTTCTCTAAAAAGACAAAGAAAAGAATCCTAGTGTAAATACTTTGGCAGTGAGACGCCGGGCGAGTGAGTGGCCTCTCCGACAGATCGACGAGCGTTATCTCTGTGAGGACAGAGATAGAGGGGATCGTCATCAGATGTCCGGGGGAGTATTTACAAGTCTTTGTGTGCCTCAACAAGTTCCAGAGGAGAGAGGGAGGCTATGCCGTCGAGCGTCTCTCGCACAACACTTTCCCCCTCTCTCTGTGTTTATCATGCTTCGTGACGGACTTGCTACTGTGCGGCCTGAGGTGGGCCGCACAGTACATCCATCTAGATCACACGAAGCGACGCACTGTGAACACAGCCGATGCGATAAAGACGGAGGCAGGTGGAGCGCGATGCCCTGGAGTAGCGGCACATTTAGAGGCCAGCTTCGGCAGATCGGTACGGCACTGGCAACCTCCAGGCCCGCAGGTTAGAGACTCGCACCCTCAACGCGCCTTCTCCGGGACTGAAACGCTCCGCTGCTTTCCACCTGTGCGTCGTGACGCCAGTATGCACGAGGTCGGTCCCCTGAGAACCATCTTCACGTTGTTTTCAGTGAAATGCTGCAGTAACAGCCGGTGGTGGAAGAAGTATTCGGATATTTTACTTGAGTGAAATTACCAATACAACGATGTGAAAATACTCTGTTACAACTAAAAGGCCTGCACTCATTATGAAGTGAAAGTACAGTATAGTATAAGGCAGTCAATCAAGTAAGTAAATGTAGTTAAAATATTCAAAGTAAATTTGTTCATTCTGCGGAAAAAATGATAATATATAATCATATATTACATTATTATTAGTCCTGATGCATCAGGGCATAAGCAGCATTTTACTGCTGTAGACTGTTGAGGTGGAGCTGGTTTTAACTACCGTAGTTACAGTTACAGTTAGACTAGAGTAGTATGATCCAGTGGTTCCCAACCTAGGGGTCTGGCCCCTCCGACGGGTCATAAGAGAAATCTGAGGGATCGTGAGATGATTCATGTGACAGAAAAAGAATCAGGTTTTTAAAAACGTTTCTCTAATCTTTGTGTTTTGTTTTGTTTGTTTGTTTTTTTCTTAAATATCGGAGAGTCCTGTCTGGGCCTTGACCAAGTATAGAAGACAAATGTCTCAAACTTTGGTGGAACTGCTAACATCTAATAGACGTCTGAAATGGGACAGGGGGCCGCGGGACGCTGCTTTTCTGTAAGAGCTCACGAGCCAAAAAGGACAAGGAACCCCTGATGAGTAGTATTATAATTATGTTATTACCGGAGTATCAGTAAGCAGCATTTAATGCTGTAGCTGGTCGAGATGGAGCAAATGTATCTCCTTTGTAGGTATTTTGTCAAGTTCAGTCTTTAAAATGCATTATATGTTATTTATTCATCATGTTTTTCGTATATGGAATCTGAACTACAGCCGCCAGATAAATGTAGTGGATTACAACTTACAATATTTCCCTCTGAATTATAATTTCAATTATATTGAAATACCTCAAAGTTATACCCAAGTACAGTACTTGAGTAAATGTGCTTATGACTCTCCACCACTGTTAAAGGCAAACATATTAGTAAGATGCAGACGTAGCTGAAGTTAGTCTATATTTGTTATGTAAAAGGAGGTTTTTGTGCCTCCCAGGCCGCTGA
Organism: Xiphias gladius; assembly: GCF_016859285.1. NCBI lineage: Eukaryota > Metazoa > Chordata > Actinopteri > Istiophoriformes > Xiphiidae > Xiphias > Xiphias gladius. The sequence goes on along the minus strand of NC_053417.1, from coordinate 26,149,537 downwards.
ACTTCTCGGCACCATCACTGAGGAGTGACTAATGTTATTATATAACAAACTCTTGTTGCGACAGTGGCTGCGTTAATGTGGACATCACCGAGTGACACCTCAGCCGTGTGAGACTGGGGCCCTGAAACATCTGACGGTTTCATATAGAAATCGCTGATTTGGCGTGTGGCAGTGCCACACTGATGGGGAGGTTAAAAAAAAAGGAGCTTTTTTTCCTCCTTGACATTGCAGCTGCATTCCTAGATGTGTTCCTGCCGTCCAAACCGCTGGTCCTGCCCGTAATTCCTGTGCTTGCGTTATTAAATCATGAACTTTTTTTTTCCCCCATCACACCGTGTCTGGCCATGTTCAGCAAAACTTCCACTGGGCTGTTGTTCTTCAGCGGCCAAATGTGGCCCTTTATGCCCCAAGTGCCATCTCCTTTCATTAATCTTATTCCCTCTAATAGCTCTCCACGGACCTCGGCTTATCCTTCAGTGGATCCCGACCGTCCTGGGTGGTTTTTTGCTCAAGCTTTAGTACGCCGTAAAATATCTCATTAGTTTGCCATTTTTTTAAGACGACACAAAACATATTAACTGAAACAACTCAACGACAGAGGATGATAGTTGTGAGATTTGTTCAGATAAAATGGATCATCTGTCTTGTCAATGCATAGATTCACATATTTTGTGGTTCTTTTATAAAAAAGAAATTAAAAATCAGTGTGGTGTGTTTAGAGTGTACACTAACCTCTCTTTCCTCTTGTCAGTTTTACATCTTTCGGTTTGATATCCAGGAGCAAAGAGGCAACCCGCACCAGACGTCTCATCTTTCTTGCTCATCAGCCAGGAGATCCTGCCCGGTGCTGCTGCTACAGCCTGCAGCTAAGAGAGCACCGGCTGGTAGCTTTTGCACGCGGTCTCCCCCGCCTGCACGGAAATAGAGCTAACCACGCGCTTGTAATTGCAGGTGCGTCTAGTCATTAATGAGAAGGGCCTGGTCTGTGAGGAGAGGGATGTGAGCTTGCCGCTGCAGGAGCACAAGGAGCCCTGGTTCATGAGGCTGAACCTGGGCGAGGAGGTGCCCGTCTTCCTCCACGGGGACACCATCATCAGTGACTACAACCAGATTATAGATTACCTGGAGAAAAACTTTGCGGGAGGTATGGTACAGTAATAATGTGGTTCCCATGTAACGATGCTTTGTCTCTTTTTTCTCTTTGCTTTAGACTTTGATTCTAACACCGTGGCTAACTTAAACAGTATTTGTCCGCCGCAGTCGTTGGCTTTCTTAACAGAGGGTTACTTCCAAAGCAAAGGAGCATATCATTAACTAACTACATTAGTTTATTGGGTTTACGTTAAAAAAAGAAAAAAAAAGAAGCCCAGATGCTACTATGTCAGAGTTTAAGTTAATATTAGCAGCTTTGTCCAGAATCCACAGACAACAGTGTTATGTTTGTCAAACACATTGGTTGGTCCTCATCCTAAAGGCCCTTTCTCATTTAAAGTTAAAAAGTCGAAGATACTATTTGAAAATATGAACACATATGCAAGCTAACCAGCCAAAACAGTCTAATTTTAGAATGAAATAACAGTCGGATCTTGACTTTTTTTTCTTATCATACTTACAATACTCGGACTGACCGGCTCCACACTGCGATTCAAGCTATTTCTTTATTTTTAATCTCTTCTACATGGATCAGTAACTGGTGAGATACTGCCTTTTTTTTCTTTGTCTTATACATGTAGATTTACTCACAGTCTTTTAACACAATGTCATGTACGTAGCCATCAAGCGCTTACTTAAGAACGCTTTTACAAGGTTCTCCTTTTTAAAGGAGGGGGACATTGTTTTCAACCCATGAGCACAACATCATTTAAAAAAATTGAATCTACATGCTAGATTTTGATTCAGGGCCCCTCTATGTGGTAACACTGCAGGTGCTGTCTTCCGGTCCTTCATATTTTAGGTGTATTGTGTTTCAGTGGATATGAAAACAAACATACAGATAATTAATGTACCACAAACCAGCTGACACAGATTGAACCGAGGGCTCTCCGGGTTGGGGCCCTCGGGGATTTAGGGCCCTGATGCGGTTGCCTGGTTTGCCTTGTTGCTAAGTCGGAGCTAAGGAAAACATCAGGCAGAGTGTGGAGATGGGTCAGCAAAGGCAACTGGAAGCCACTCGAAGTCATCTGTCGTCCTTGTACAGTGTGCGTCAGTGTGTACCGTACTGTGTCTTTGCGCCAATGTCGCCGGGGCAAACTGATTAGATTAGACAAAACTGGAATGATCCGAGGGGGGAAGATCTGTGGCAGTCGCTAATGGGACATAAGCACAAGAGAGAGAATCTAATGAATGGACAAGCAATCATTACTTAAACACTGAGTCCAGTAAGTGAAGTAAGTAAAATACGACACCGACGGACGGCTATTCAAATGTGGCGAGGACGGAGGAATATGAAGAAGAAGTGAAATGCGCCGTGTGAGGCAGCGACGTGACTCCGATTCAAACTTAACAGCGGAAAATGTCATCTCCTGTCTTTGCAGCTCCCAGAGTGAGCAGATGTTAAGATGCATAAACTGAATCATCCGCGTTATCTGTGGTCGGTGTGTCCTGTAGTATCCTCAGCTGAGACATTATGCTGTTATGCAATGTCCTGGGGGCCTCAAACCAGTGAAGGCCTGACGGACGCTGGCCAATAACTGGAGAGCTCCCTTGCCTTAGTTTCGTTAGTTGCCACTGTTTCAGGGCAGCGAGGCTTGAAAGCTTGGCAGAAGATGTGGTTCACTGCTTGCTCAGTCATAAAAGGCTAGAAGGCTGAAATTGCCCCCGGAGTTGGATGTCTTCTTCTCATCCAGACCCATGCATTTTACCTCCTGGATACCGTGCAGTATGCAGGTAATTGCACGGATTTGTTTTGGAACAAGTTAGTTTGAATTTCTACTAGAATCTGCAACTATAGAATCGTTCAGTATTTTCCACAGTGCAGCGTAATAGTTCAATTAAGGTGTGGTTGTGTTTTTTTTTGGTTTTTTTTGTCTGGTGAAGGTTAAACGAATCCACCACACGTTTTTAAAAACCAGACCTCAAGCTGGACATGCTTTTAGCCAGAAGTTAATCAGGGGGATAAGTCTTACAGACATGCTTTTTTCTCTGCGTGTAAATCCCTAATGAACGCTGGCAGCATGGGCTGCAGCTGGCCTGGAAAGTGCAGATGTTTCAGAAAAGAGACTCTTACTCTCTTATACCTCTTACGCCAACCCAGACTACTTTACAGGGCTGTTGGAATGCAGCAGAGGGCTCTCGCTGTGCGAGAGCTGTTTGTTGACTGAGAACAATCGAATGGTCGGGGTCTCAGCTACGGTTTTATTCCGTCACGTCAAAACCGAATGCGCACCCCCCGTCTCCAGGGCAGTCGCGGGCCACGCTTCGGATGGGTTTGGCCTTTGCCTGCTGATGCAATATTTCCACCACAGTGGTGCAGCAGACCACCTACACCGCTGCTTGGCATGCCCGGGTCGGCATGCCGGTCCTCGGACTGCTTACTCAGCCTTCTGGAGCTCTGCCAGCCGCAGCTCCACCCTCCGCAAGCTTCTTCTTTGGCCTGAACATCGTCGAGGGGCCAGCTGACTATCTCTGTTTTTGTCAGCCCTGCCGTCCTTGCATTTGGCCGGCTGTGACCCTCCCCTCTCTGTTCAGCTAACCTGCCTCACTCTTTGATACTGAATCTGTGCAGCAGGTCATTATGTTGCACACCATCCCTCCCAGCCATGCAGCATGTGGCCAACCACAAGAATTAGGCCAGCAAAATGGAAAAGCTGGTTCACTCAACAACAGCTCTTTTTAAAAGGAGGAGTTCAACATTTTGGGGAATAATCTGTGCAAAAACAGAAGTGTAAAAAGTGGCCTTATGGCGACGGGTTACGTGAGAGAACGACACCACTCTCATGTCCCTCTCTTAAATACTTAGCTGGAGCCAGGGGGCGGTTAATTTAGCTTAGCTTAGCATGAAGACTGGCGAGAGGTGGGGACAGCTAGCCCGGCTCTGTCCGAAGGTGACAAAATCCCTTTACCAGCACCTCTGAAGCTCAATAATTCACACGTTACACCTCGGTTCCAGTAATTATACTAAACCAGGCTGACCTAGTCAGCCTTTGAAAAGAGTTTTGTAACAGTTCTGAACGACTGATTTGAAACTGCCAGTTTTTAACAGAAAGCCTGTGTTGCTTACTATGCGCCGACCTTACAGTGAGTCTGTCCACCGGACAGGTCTAGCAAAGTATTGGGTTGCGTCATGCAAAATGTAGCATCCAGGTAGAAATGGTAAAACACAGAAGTGCCTCCCTCCGACGGCCAGATACTGTAGGAGCGAGGTATCCATCTTCTCTCCAACTGTCAGCTTCTCTCGAGCTTCCTTTAACCTGAGGAACGGAGGATAAACACTGGGATTGGTGCAGCAAACCGACAGCGGAGCCTAATCAACCTGTGTGGCTTCACGTTATTGTTCATACTGTGTTTTTGTTCTTCTGCTTCGTCCTTTCAAGGCAAATGAATTTCATCTCATGGGGTTATACAGTTTGTTTAGCTTAAATCTGTTTACTTTACATAAATTCAGAGAGGCTTGTTAGAGTCCAAAAGTGGTTTTTTGTTTCGTTTTGTTCCTTCGGTATTGGCTCTGTGAAACGTGACCGCTGGTGTGTTACGGAGAGCGAGCGGCGTCATCTGTTACCAGGTTACCATGCTGTGTGTGACTCTATCTGCGGGCTGAGGCCGGGAGATTTGTGTTATTTTGGGGTTGTGTGGCAGCAGGCTTGATGATGGTTGCTTAGGAGCCTCCGTTCTGGGGTTCTGGGACGTTTAAGACACTATATGAAGAATACCAGTGTGCAGCTGTGCTTTAGACTTTTTTGAACTGTTTTGTTTACACATTTTTGTTGAATCTGTATTACTGTTTGTTACACGCCTGTGTTTGTCCTCGGAGAGCCACGGCAGGGATCTGAGACACAATAAAGACACATTTCTCTCCGTATTTGGTGTTTCCATGCCGCCGTCCCGCCCGCAGACACGGTGGCTCAGCTGATTCCCGATGCGGACTCGCCTCTCCGCGACCGTGTGCAGCAGTACCGCCAGCTCCTGGACGGCCTGCCCATGGACGCTTACACACACGGCTGCATCCTCCACCCAGAGCTCACCATTGACTCTATGATCCCAAAGTACGCCACCGCAGAAATACGTAGTAAGTGAAGCCAGCTCACCGCACTGTGTGGGCATGATTGTTTATGACTCTGCATTACTTACAGGGGGAACAGAGCGGATGTTATTTACACTCAGCTCACAGTTTATTACGTACACCTAGCTGCAACTAATGCAGTCTATTACAACAGTCCTGCAATAAAATCCAACCAGCAATCGATTTCTGGTTGGATGAGAGGTGTTGAGTTTGTAGACTGATTTTAAGAGCATGTAGTTTGTGTTGCTGTCGAACTACGTTAAACAGAGAGCTACAGTTTCTGCCATTCAGCCTGCCCTCATTAATGTAAATCAGGTTCACAAAACAATAGAAACTGAAAAAATTGCCCTTGTGACCGATTATTATATTATAATATGTGAATTTTAATACTGATGCATAATGTGTAGCTGGTCCTGAGGGGTAATGAGATTATTAATGGGAGAGGAAAGATAGAAAAAAACAACTTTTTTTCTTTGTTTTTCGCATTTTCTCTCTAATCCTTTTTTTTTGTTGACACATGGGTAATTTAAACAGTTATTAAAAAATGTAACCATGTGAGAGGTTTAGGGGGGAAATGTCTCTTTAGTAGAGCTGCTAATAACTCATCCACCGTTTCTATGTAGAGAGCCTCAGGCCAAAAAGGTCAGAAATCACCAGTTTAACATTTAACAATATGTTGTATTTTATAGGTTTATCATAAGTTTTTTAATGTAAAATCTTACTCTGTGTAACTCCATTACATTTATCTGACAGCTAGAGTTAATGGTTACTTTTAAGACAATGTTTCCCTTTGAAATCTAGTGGAAAGCATAAAAAGTAGATGCTATTTTTGTTTTTGCCCCTTTTCCATGTGTATTTTTGTTTTTGATACATAATAGAAATAGATTTCAGGGCTCGGAATCATTATTCTGAACATTTATAAAGCACTTGGCTTCAACTAGTCTGCCAGAGCAAAAACAACAAACAGGCCTTACGAATGCAAAGCAATTCATCTTCTTTACAGCATTTTTCACATCATCAGCAAACAATTCCCTCCTTTATGTGCACGACGTGATTAGCATACCATGTAATTTGATGCTTCACAGTACCAAAAACCCTAAACGCAGCACAGTGTAGTGGATTTCTGACTTATACTTTATGACCTTCCTACTCTGAGGCTCTCAGCTCCGAGCCCTTTCATTTCTACTGAAATCTTTCTATATAAATCTTGAAAAACCGTTCTCTAAAATATATATTATATATATATGAAAATGTGTGTGTATGTGTATATGTATATACATATATAGAATTTTTTTTCTAAAAAGGCCAAATTAATTTCCTAAAACAGCTGGGTACTGTAGTTTTTAGCAAATGTCACAAGCAGTAGGCAGCAGACTAGAATATTACATAATTTTGATTTGTACACCTATCAGTTTTGTCGAAATCAATTAATGAGTGCTGTGTGTGTGTGTGTGTGTGTGTGTGTGTGTGTGTCTTCAGGACACCTGGCCAACGCTGCCACGGAGCTGATGAAGTTGGACCATGAGGAGCCTCAGCTGACAGAACCGTACCTGTCCAAGCAGAAAAAGCTCATGGTGAGTTTGTGTGTGCATTTGTGTGACTTTCGTGCCAAATATTTTGTGATCAACAAACCCACAATAAGTAACACTTGTCTTTATGAGGGTTTAACACTGACAGATATTATCTAATTTTCCAAACCGTCGTTATCCTGGTAATTGAATTCCAGGTCAGTAAACGAGGGAGACTCGATCATTAAAAGCCTTCAGCACTTTCCTCTCATTATACTGCTAAAGAGCTGAGGAAAAAAAAAAAAAAAAAAAAAAGCAATACACGCTCTGCAGCAAACAGATTCTGTAACACTGCTACACCCCTGGAGAAAATAGCCGGCTGTGCTATTGTGGTCTGCATCTGTTACTGTTACGTTTCACAATCTGCTAATAGTACAAAAGTGAAAAATGCAAGAAATAAAAAAAATAAAAAATAAAAAACCCACATTGGCAGGCTGGAAAAAAAAACCAGAGCTGTTTCACCAGTGTTACAAGACTGTGAGGTTAAGAATCAGTGACACAGGGTTGAGTGTGGATCCCACGCGGCGGCGGCAACGACAGTCATTCTGTTGGTCCCCACACTCTGGCCCTAGATGGAAATATCTCAACAAATATTTGGCCATAAAAATTTGGTGGTTTCCAGATGACGAGTCCTGCTGACTTTGGCAGACGACACAAATTAGCTGTCATTTTTCTAAAGCACTTGGAGCAAAGCGTAGTCCACATTTAACGCCATAATTTTAATTGATGATAGTAAGAATTTCCACCTTTGCATTTTCTGTTTACCTCTTGAAGTTAAAGATATACATATATATTTTTAAATGATTGTCAGGCAAAAATCCTGGACCACGATAATGTGAACTATCTGAAGAAAATCCTGGGGGAGTTAGCCATGGTTCTGGATCAAGTGGAGGCTGAACTGGAGAAAAGGAAACTAGAGTATCAAGGTATGTCCAAATGATTTTTATCTTCAATCACAATGGCGCCAAAACTTGTTCTATGTATCTCCAACAGTGCTCTTGCTGATTTTTCTTTTTTTTTTTCCGCAGGTCAAAAGTGTGAGTTGTGGCTATGTGGACCTGAATTTACGCTAGCTGATATCTGCCTTGGAGCCTTGTTGCACAGGCTCAAGTTCTTGGGACTTTCTAAGAAATACTGGGAGGACGGCAGCCGACCCAACCTGCAGTCCTTTTTTGTGCGCGTGCAAAAACGCTACGCTTTCCGCAAGGTCTTGGGCGACATCCACACGACCCTCCTGTCCGCGGTCCTACCCAACGCCTTCCGGATGGTAAAAAAGAAGCCGCCGTCCTTCTTCGGGGCCTCTTTCCTCATGGGCTCGCTGGGAGGGATGGGCTACTTTGCCTACTGGTATTTAAAAAAGAAATACATGTAGTGAATGCCCTCTTGTCGTGTTAAATGTCTGTGTATTTGTGTGATGTTTCAACTTTTCTGTAATGTTTTATGACTGCAGGAAAACATAATGAATCTATATAGAGAACACTATTACTTACCTGGGTGAACAAAGAAATATTAAAACATTCCATATTGAGAAATTCTTGACAGCACATTTTCTGGCAATCAAGGCCTTCATCGAGTTTAATTTCTGGGAACCTGCAGCTCTTGTGTCTGCGGGGTCCTCGTTTAACTTTTGTTGGAGGCAGGTCCACTTACACTGAAAACTTAAAAGTAGAAACCCAGACAAAAATGTTAAACACAGTAACAACAAGAGCGGTTAACCGACCTTCGCATGCCACTGTTATCGTCCTTTTTCATACCTGCTCTTCGCTCCTCCATCCGCCTGAGGTTTAACCAGTAAAACCGCAGGAAAATGTACGTGACAAATACTTCCTGCTAAGCGCTGTGCTGCCAGAAACTGCCAGATGATTTGAGGAAAGGATGGAGGCAAACTACGAAGGGATAGTTTGACAGTTTGAAAAATTTGCTAATTCGCTAGATGAGAAGATCGTTACCCCTCTCATGTCTCCATGCTAAATATGAAACCACGGCCAGGAGACGGTTAGCTACGCTTAGCTTAGCTCAGCACCTCTAAAGCCCACTAAATAACAATGTGATATCTCGTATGTTTAATCTGTACAAAAACTGAAGTGTAAAAATTATAACTAGTGGTTTTACATGGGTGTGAGCTTCTTAGGTGCTGGTAGGCAGAATATTTTACCTTTGGACAGAGGTTGTTGCCAGGTGTTGCCTAGCTCTTGTTTGTGCCTCTCATGTATTAACTTTCCCTTTGTGTCACGGCGCAAAGCAAACTGTTCTCAGAAAAACAATTACCCAGAAGGTTGTTTAACGACTGTTGCTGCTGTTCTCAAGGTATCACGTCTGCACGTTAAATACGAAGTCAGACCCAGCAGCTGGTTAGCTTAGCTTAGCTTAGCATAAAGACTTAAAACAGAGGGAGACAGCTAGCCCCAGTTGGCCCCAAGTATTTCCACAATGCTCAAAGATTCTTCTGATCATCTGGATTGAAAAAAATATTCCATCTGTTATGTGATGAAAAAAAAAAAAAATAAATTAAACCCATTTTTTTCAAGTTGCAAGAATTGCATCTTTGCTCCTTTTGTAAAAATGAACACGATAATTGTGTAAAAATATAAAACATAAATATTCACCAATATTACTGATAATAACATTTTAAATTATGGTTCACATTGTGGAAATAGAGCGTGGAGATATCACTTCTGTCTCTCTTTTTTGTTCAGATTAAGAAACAGAGGCGCCGAACCTTTTTTTTTCATCCAGACGGTCAGAAGAGTCTTTTAGGATCCTGGAAATACCTTCAGAGCAGAATTAAGACCAAAGGCTGCGTTGTGCTAGAAAAGAACTAGGTCGCAAGATGTTTCGTCCGACCACGTCGGAGGCCTAAAGTGTTTGTAGTTGTTCCAAACAGCCACAACAGAACGTGGGGTGAAAAGCCGGGCGTCGAAGAGAGGGGGCAGGCAGCGATGTCTTTCAATGGATAACGCCACACATTTTCAGGCGGTCTCTCCTGGAAGACACTGATATCGTTGCACTGGGTCTTACACCTGAAAAGTGACAGAAATAGTTGAGTCAAAGATGAAAAAAAAAAAAAAGGGGTGGAGAGAGAAGTTTAAGTCCTGACTCCTTTCTCACCTCGGAGAAATCATGATGTGAAAGGGCATGTGAATTTGTCGATTTCGTAAATGTCTGGACACAGACACTAATCCCATGTCGGAGAGGTGTGGGGAGGGGTTTAGTATTGCTGCTTTAGTATTTTTAAATGACAGACAAACATCCGCTGCTTAGCCGTGCGACTCGGAGGCACTGGTACGACATTAGGGGCACAAACTGGGGCAAGCCTGGGGCTCCTGGCTGCAGCTCCATATTTAACTGAGAGGCACGAGAGGGTTCTCAACCTTCTCATCTAAACCTCAGCAATAGAGAAAATAAGCATATTTCCCAAAATGTCAAACCATTCCTTTAAATAACTCTACACCCTACAAACACGCACACACGCACACTCACACACACCCCCAAGAGACACGCGTGCACTCAGAGTCGGTTTATTTAGAGCACCACAGATCACACAGCGCACAGTGGTCCACTGTCACTCTCTTTGTCGCTGAGCAGGAGTTCAGATGTCATAAATCTCGGGTGTTTGAAAAGTTACGCTTGGCTGCACTGGTGGTGAAATTGTAAATTCTGCGTCTACGGCACAACAGCCTTGCATTAGGTTTAGGATGTTTATCTCATCGCATGGGTACGTTCTTATTGTGTCGGCGTGTCGTGACCGGAGCACGGGAGGAGGGTTTGGCGTCGCCCCGGAGGCAGAATTTACGATCTCTACCAAACATCGAAACGACCGATTTGTAAATGTTGCGTTGCTGAACGTGACCTTTGAAGCACCTGCACTGTACCGTGTGCCGGAGATGGTCCCTCAGCAATATTTTACTGCTGTTAGTTTATCGCCAGCTCCTCCTGACAGATGCAAGATTGTTTTTACAGATAGATATTTTTAATTATACATTGTGTCATTTACTTCACCTCGTACCGTGCTGAATTTTTAATGACCTCAAAGGGTACAGAAGGGGGGGGGGCTGACTCATCTGAAGGTTAAAGGAGTGAGATGAGGAAAAAAGAAAAAGCCTGTCCCTCCTCGTCTAGCCTCGCCAGCTGTCTCATTATTTGTTGATGCAGTGAACTTTTCTCGCTCCGCACTCTGTCCGCCCTTCGTGGGAGGCCTTTCTGCTTTTTCTTAGTCGGACCTCCAGGGTTTAACTTGTTAAAAATCCGCTCCTGAACCATGCGCTCTTTAGGTTTTACTCATTGTGTGAGCTACTGGCTGGAGTTGTAAGCTGCTTTCGGTTTTATGGCTGGTTATGCAGACATCCGTGCAGCAAGGACCCACAGTACAGCCTTTCTTTCTGTCATTTAAGAGGGATGACTGCACAGCTCAAGCCTCGGATAACGGAGGTAACCGATGTGAGTTTTTCAGGATACTCAAGTTTTTCTCCTGCCACAGAAACTCGCCTCTGCAGGTGGTGATTAGCGGCACGAAGCAGCTGTGGAAGACAATGTTGAACCAAAGACGATGATCGATGCTCCTTTAAAAGCAGTTATCGCCTTGCTGTGTTATATCTGCTGGTTAAAATCTGATTTACTTTGGGAAAACTCCCGTGGAAGTGCAAAAGCTGTAGGTCATTGTGTCCAGTTTCATGTTTGATGTGGACAGCTGTATAGATTTAACTGTCTCGAATAACACCTTTAAGCCTGGAAAGACATTTAGGGTATTTACTAAAAGAAACGGGGAGGTTATTTGGCTTCAGACTGTTGTTGCATGAGCAGCAGAGATGTAAATGGCACAAAAGAGAACATTGTGAATTTTTCAAAGTTCAGAAGTAAGCAAGTACCATTTTCTGATTCGGTTTAATCACAGAGCTGGCGTCACTGTTACTTATGTTGACTTTTTCGACGCTCAAACGTTCACTTATTTTGATAACTGCCAGACAGCAGATGGCACTGTGCTGGCGGGGGAGTGTCAGGACGTCAGGAAGCGTCATAACCAGCCAGTCATTGTGAACGCTTGGTACATTTTGATTACTGCGAGCACACTTGTTACGACTCCACCGCTTCTTCCGACCGAAATCATGCTGCCTGAGGGGCTGGATCTGAACCTCTTGGATCACACAAAGAGTTCAAAGTCGAGAGTCCTAGTTGTGATTTGTGGCCATTATATTTCACTATAGTATTTTTTTATTTTTTACTTTTTATTTTTTATATTTCTCTCTCTCTCTCTACATATATATATATATATATATGCATTTATTTATGGTGCTTTTTATGATGTTTGTTCATAAGCCTTAATTTATTCAGTTGCCATCAATGACAAATAAATAATGAAAATGGAAAATGCAGATCATGGTTTTTTATTTTTTTTTTTGCCAAAACCCAGTGGGCTGCTTGCACTGTAGAGCTTATAACTGTGTATTTGTCAGGTCATGAAATTGCACACATCATCGCTACGAACCAGTTACTTGCTTGTGACATCGTTATTCATGTTCTTAAAAATACTGCTCTAATTCACTCGTACCTAAAGTTGTCCAAAATTATCCATTACAGGATAAGGCTGGAGTTACTCTATATGATCCTCACAGTCAAAAAAAATCCCAAGAAAACACCAAAGCCAACAATGTGTTAATCCGTCTCTCAGTCCTTTGCAACTTTCCTACACTGTCTGTAGCTCTCAACCTCAAGCTCACTGGTTCCTACTGAAGACAGGTCTTAAATACAAAGCTTCAGTCTCTAAAAAGCGTAAATTATTTCCTAAAACAACTGCGAACTTAGTTTTAAATCAAACGTTACTCAAACAGACAAGGATTAATACACATTTGGTATTCTACCGAGGTTTTATGGCAGTAAGATGGTGTACATGGGACTGCAAATTAACAACAGCGCCCATGATAATATTTATGTGTTTTTATTAGATTTTGGAAAAAAATGGATGTCTATGGCACAGAGGAATTAGCTTGGCAATATTTCATTACTTAACGGGATAAATTCAATAGTTGACAATAATAAAAAAAAATTGTAGTTATAACATTGTGTAGCTTGGCAAAAAAAAATCTGTAAATACTTTAATAATCAATTAATCGTTCATTAATCAAGTTGTTTTTTTTTTCAAAGACAAAAGTCAAATTCTCTCAAGTTCCAGCTTTTCAATTGCGAGGAATTCTTGCTTTTATTTGTCTTACTTGATAGTAAATTGTAAAAATAAAGATATTTGAAGACATCAAATGAGGCTTCAGGAAACTGTGATGGATCATCTTCAGTGTTTCCTGACATTTTATAGACCAAATGATTAATCCGGGGGGGATAAATAAAGTAATAAAGAAATAAAAAAATCAGCAGATTAATTGATTATTAAAAATACTTGTTAGAGGCAGCCTTAAGTAAAATACTGAAAGATTCCAGCCTTATCCTTTAAAGCATTCTTTAAATATAACTCACACTTGCAGGGCTGGCCTACAACTACGACTACATGTTTGATGAGACATTAAGATGATCTCAATATCTGCTATTTAAGTTCTACATCCTCAGAGCAAACTTTACATATGATGCTTTCACACAGGCGCAGTTTTGCCAAATCAGATGTGATCAAGAAACGTAGAGCTCATTAAAATCCATATGTAGGATGATATGTACTTTCACTGCAGTTACAGCGTCTGATCTAACTTTGTTCTGAAGGTAGTTTCCTATAAAAAGGACGAACACCTACTGTACGTTGGACTGAAAAAAAATACATGTCGTCAGTGCTATGCAACTGGAGCTGTAAACATTCACTAGTGTTCCCACTCAGACATCTAAAAAATGTGATTACTCATCCACGGGAAAAGCATTATAAGGCAACAAACCGGCACACAAACTATTGTCTAGCATGCGAGCCACAGCGGCTGAAGGTGAGAGGCTGAAGCTGGACAGAAGAGCGGCGTCTTGCTTTTATCTCAGATTACCGAGGGTAATTTTGGGAACAGCAGCTGCGAAACACCGTGGAGGAACTGCAGGCCAGTCGTCCTGTACAAAATGACCTTTCCGAGAGGAGGGAATAACTTAAAATAGCGTGATGAGCTTGGAACTGGAAACAGAAAACGACAGCTGTTGTGTGTTGTTTCAGTGCCAATCAATACAATATTAGTACCAATTTTGTGTGGGAAAGTATAACTGCAGCTCAAGCATATAATTTGTCTTCTTTTGGGTGACACGGAGGGGGGAGTCCTGGTGACAAAGGTTTTCGATACCAAACCCGATATGTCAGATACCACCCCAACAGGCCGCACGAGGTCCCTACCAACTTGTCGGACAGGTTGTGGAAGTAAACAGAGGTGCAGGCAAACATCCACACCCATATGATCACGATCAGATTCAAGGCCACGTACAGCAGGTTGAGAACCATCCGGGGCAGAGCAGACTGTCCCTGAAGACCGACTGTCTTCAGGTAGGCCATAGGGGCCATTTCCTCCACAATGAAAAGGGCAGAGTAGGCCAGGATGAAGGAGTGTCCTGAGATGTCCCGGCCACGCCAGTGGAAGCCGGTGCTCCTGCAGGTGGCTTTGGATGTGAACTCCTCTTTGGTAACATCACTGGTTCCAGTCTCATAACAGGAGCTGGTCATGTCCTCGATATAGAAGAACGTCTCTGTGGTGATGTACCAGATGGCTGTTGCCACCACCAGAGACAGCAGCCGTCGGCCGAGGAAGGACGCATTCCTGCTGAAGGAGGAGTTGGAGAGCAGGAGGAAGGGTGTCAGCAGCAGCAACGTCCACCCCCAGGACACTTTGACAAAATACCTGCAAGAGGAACAGGGCATTCGCTCAATCTGCACTCAAATACTACAGCAGGTCTGATACTGTATGTATTGGAGCTGTTATTCCAGGTAGGAAGCGGTTCATTGATACATTTATTAGAATTCTTTTATCCTAATCAGCTGAAACTAAAGTATATTCTATAAGGATACATAGACAAGGGAGCAAGAAAAATATTAAGTATTTGTCTTATTCCACCTAAGGCCAAAGCAGCTCTGAAATCTTGAACCATATTTGCCCACGTAAATTCTAAGATTTATTTGGGATAATACCCGAACCGGTGGTTTCTGTGAGGAAGACACTGGTTACACCCACTGAATGTGGTGTCTGTCACGGCTGCAGCGTTTACGAAGGAGAACATTTGGGATTTTGTGGCAAATTATTTGATTTGCTTGAGTAAACATTTTAATTCATTCAATTAAAAAAAATAAATATTATAATATATATATATATTATAATATATAAGATATTCGATTTACAATGATACGAAAAAATAACAAATCCTCACATTTAAGGAGCTGGAGACAGAAATACCAAAAATTTGGGCATTTCTGCCTCAAAATTTAAATCGAACGATTGTTTGAGTCGATCCATCGATTAATCAGCTCTAGTTGACTGATAGGGACCTTTCCCTTGAGTTCATTTATAGCGACGTCGCCAAGGAGCATTTCTTTTCCCTTCGTTCGTCTTTGTTTTGAAGGGACGTCTATCGGCACAGCAAGCAGCCGCAGTTTACCTTCCTCCCCGCTCCCTTCACCTGTCAGCGAGCGGCACAGGTGTGCTCACGAGCCCAATGGGAGACCGGTAGCGCTGAGCTAACCACACTCTAGCTCTACTTACACATTCAGGACATTTCTGCTGCTGCTGAAGTACGTCTCCGGGACGACGTCCAGCGCCTTCAGAACCGAGCCCACCAGCGAAATGGGTAGAAATATCCAGGGGAAGTTTTGTCGGACGGCCGGTCTCCTCCACACCGACACCAGCTTATCCACAATGACATCCACCGCCGCCATGTTCTTGTGCCTCTTCTTCTCCTCCTTCCGTTTTTTCCCGGCGGACCAGGCGCGGTTTGCTGGATTGCTGCCCCCCGCCGGTGCAATAACGCCATTGCTACTGTTTCGCTTTGGGCGACCTGCGGTGGCATGAAGAAGTTTGGGCGCCGCCGGTCAAAAAAAGAGGTGAACTGATAAAGGCACAAAGTTGAAGATGACACATCTCTTTAATAACTTAAGCCAGGTTACTTTTCTTCATTTCAACCTTTTACGGTTTCAAAATAACAGAAAGGGAAAAATGGGGGGGATCTGGAAAAGCGACATTTATGTATTTATGGTGAAATTATTAATCAGAAATTCAATATGCTTGGGCTTCAAGATTACTCCTGACTGGACAGTTTTGAAGGAGATGAACCCTATGTTCATGGATCTGGAAAAAACGTATTTCTTTACGTTTTGGAGGAATTGGAAATTCTAGGATTTTTGCTCTAATAGCCAATATTTCAGTTTTTCCATAGTTTTTGAGATTAAGTGTCCTCCTCATTAAACCAGGGTTGATCGTATTTACCAGATATTGCCCAAAAAATGTATTATTGCATCTTTTGTGTAAAAAAATCCACATATTCTACATTTATATTTTGTAATTTAGGTGCTGGTGTGTTATCTAGATTGTTTTTAATTAATTGAATAAGCGCAGTTGGAATATTTTTGTTTTTTTAATTTTAATATAGTTTTTAATAGAGCAATCTTAGTTATTTCTATTATTAAACTCATCCAATTTAAATAGATTAGTTTGTATTTATCAGTTAACGTCTTGCAAAGTGCAGCAGCGAACGGATGATTCTACGTTTGCTGCAAATCTCTTTCTGATGTGAAAGGCCCTTAAATTTACTGACTCAAATTTGTGAGAACTTTATTTTATTTATGGAAGCAACAAAAGGGTGATTTCACTGCTTTTTTTCACATCCAGACCACACTGGACCAGGTCTAGATCAAAAAACCACCGTACTTAGACTTGTCTTTTCGGCTCAACATATTTTAGTTTTAACTCCACCACATTTATTTGACAGCTTTAGCTGTTTTACAAATGACTATATTACACATAAAGGGATGATGAAATATGATGCATTGTTGCAGATTAAACTACCCGCAGTATATAAAATAGCTAAAATTAGCTCCACCTCGACCAAATACAGCAGTAAAATAGTTGCACATTAATGCATCAGTAATAATAATCTATTAATAATCTATTAATATTATATACATATACATATGTACATATACATACACATTTTTCTGCCTTATTAGTACTTTTCCTTTCGTTACTTTAAGTACATTTTATTAATAATACGTATGTACTTTTACTTGAGTTTAAAAAACAAGATTTTTTCACTGTGTGGTATTACTACATTTAATTAAGTAAAGAGTCTGAGTACGTCATCCACTTGCCCCCCCCCCACACACGCAAACACACACACATTTTAGTACAGTTGACTATTCAAAACAAATAAAAATACACAAACAAAAAAGAGAAGAAAAAAGAAAGAAACCAAGACAAAAAAAAAAACAAAAAGAAAAAGAACAAAAAGAAAAGAAGAAAAAAATCTTCAGTGTAATTTAAAAATGATTATTGCAAGATGTGGAGGGATGTCCATAATCACACTAACAGTTTTCCACACTCCCAACAGAAATGCAAAAGAACTGAGTTAAATCGAGTCTGATTCACATGTAAATTACTGCCTGCTTTACAAGGAAAGTTTAGATTACTGTCAGCACATGAAATAACAGGAAACAGCATCTCTTAGGATTATTGTTTGAAATATTTTAAAGTAGGAGAGACCCAGCCACAGAGACAGACACACACTCCTTTTTGCTGTGGGGTCATGTTTGCTCAGACGGAGTCGTGCAGTGTGGCATGTGGATGTAAGCCGGGGTCACGGTGTCAGGTTTCATGGCGCACGCCGACCTCAATACAAGTGCAACCGCGATCGGAGACTCATCGTAGACAATCGGAAATCACTGAATGTGTCTGACTCGATAACAGATATGCAGTGCTACCGCACATGTGAAAAAGAAGCTGTACATGGCCTTTTGTGTGCAATGCTAAAAACCTGACTGGCAAAATAAAGGTCAAAAGTAGATTTTTGCATAAAAACAGTTCACGTGTCTCTTCTGCTGGTCAACCTACGGTTATTATTAATAATTATAATAATAATTCTTATTATATATGCTTGCCACTCCGTCCACCTTAAAGGTGCTATATGTACGTTATCGCTAATGCTACGTAGCCGACGTTAGTATTAACAGCTGCCGTTGTCTAACCTCTTGTCTTGCCGAAGCTCGTGGCAGGCGACCGTCGTCACCAACACCCGTTCCCGGCAAGAAACCAAGTTCAGCGGCAGAGAAAACTTGCATATAGCACCTTTAAAGCCTTTCTAATCTGCGTATCACAATGCTCTGCGTTTACTATTTTACCTTGTCACTGTTGTGTCCTGTAGCGAGAGCAAGGCATACTTTATTTGTCCCCATATGGGAAATTCATTTGTGTTCTGGATGGATCCAAAAGAAGGGAGATGCTCCGTTACATTATTTATCTACATTAATGAGTCTCTACTGGAAAAACTGCCAAGTTATTTCTGCTCCCTGGTAACATCTAAATACAGTCATTATGTTGTCAGGTCCCAGGACCTTTTAACTGAGCCTGGAAAAACGTTTAAAATATGTTCCTTACAAATGGAATGACTGAAAAAAAAAAAATTAAAACATTGCTCTCCAGCTATTGAACATCACGTATGTTTTTTTTCTTTTAATGTGGAACTAATGTCTATTTTTTATGTAAATCATGCGTTGTTGTGAATTTTCTGTGTTTGTTTGCAATGGTAAAGTTGAGACCAGCTCTTACTGAGTCATTACAATCATACTGGAGGATGGTAAATCTCCTTTTATAGCATCTGAATGCAGGGCAAAGTGTGTCCTTGATGCACTCTGACTTGGCAAACAAGCCTCTCCTGGAAAAACAATTTTCCAGGCATGCCTGGTGTTTGGCCGATTGTTCTTCAAGCGCCGATGCCAGAAGCAGGAAGCAGGCGAAATGCATCGAAATTAAATGGTTACATATTACAGTTCAGACGTCTCACCAGAAGAGGTGATTTAAAGGGATTTCAAATTTCTATGGTTGGATTAAAATAAAGTCTTTATACAAGACAATTTCATGTATACTGTAATGGTTCACAATTTGCCTCTATTGCTGCCAGACTCCAGATATCCCCATGTCAACATGCTAATCGCAAACACTGGTGGACCCCTCTTTCAGTATGAAAATCTCAGGCAAACATGAGAAAGGGGATGAAGCATAAACACTCTCCTGCAGACATCTTGGCTGGTTTATCAAAAGGCCGAGGATCTCCCGTGCAGAACGGAAACTGTCACCGTGAATTATCAAAACAAACTCCTCTTGGCCTAGCTCTGAAATTATTCCAGCACTCAGGCGGAGACGCTGCTCATGACTGTGCTGTTTTACCGTCTGCCTGCATGCTGACACCGCCGAGAAATGCGCCCGTTGTGATATTTTCAGTTTTCTTTCAATGTACATTTGAGTTATTCTGTTGACAAAAGGATTTCAGGGAAATCACGAGGAAACACAATTAAATGAACTAGTTCTGACAGATTTTACGGAAACACATTACAGGCCAGGTTATAAACCTGCGTAAACTGTTTTTATTTAGCCACATGGTGGCAGTGCAACAACCTTAAAACACCACATTAACGCATTGTAAAGTTGCTATGGTGAACTTGTCTATTTACGCATCCAGCCTTTACCGAGCAACGTTATGATTCAGTCGAGTCGTGTTCGTGTCCACCTGAAGAATTAAAGTCCAATCCTCACTGTCTTTTTAGCTCTTTAGCTCTGCTTTGGGCTCCACCAGCTCCTGAGGGGAAACGTTGGGCTCTTTAGCTGCTAAATGTTCCACTATGCTCAGAGCGAATCACATCACCAAAGTTGCTGGAAATCCAAAACAATGATGCTAAGAGATGCTAAAACGCCCTGTTTCGTTTCCTTTAAATGTATTGATTCAAATAACTTTAACCTACCTGCGTTAACTTGTCTAGGATAAATGCTGTTCTTGAGAAAACCGTTTCGTTTCCTCACAGCTGACATAGTTTTTATAGATTATTCCAAATCACTGGCTACTGATCAAGGGGGTTGTAATTCAGGTGTAAGTGCTGCTGTGAAACTACTGGAGTTTCTCTCCCTGTGAGAGGCACCGGCTGCCGTGCTGTTACTCGGACGGGGCTGAAAGACCCGGCTGACACCTGAAAAGCTCAGGGACCTCAAATACGGTTGATACAAGGTTTGTTTTATGTTCTGTCTCGGGTAAATGCGGGAGGCCACTGAGTTCTCCTCCTCACCTTTCAGACGCGACAAGGTCACAGTGAGCTTTTGTATGCAAGAGCCCTGCAGCGCCTCGAACCAGACAGATGATGTCATACTGCAGGGGGTGAGAGAGCGCCTCTGGGAAGACGGTCTGGTCTGGTCTGGCCAGAGAATCATCCTCTTCCATGTCTGACCCATTTCAGACTGTCCTGCGGAGCGTTTCTCGGCTCAGATTCTGAATGTTTAAGACACGGTCCTGCAGAAATATCGACCAGTACCCCCCCCCGAGACTCCTCTGTGTTTCAGTGTTTTCAATTCTGTAGAATGGGAAACTAAATTATAGAAATTCTTCCGGCTCCGAACGAAGAACTAAAGCGCCATGAACCTAAATGGTCCAACCACACAGACACTGCTGTTATTAGTGGATGAGTGCTTGGCTGAAAGTTTGTGCCAGAGAGAAATCTTCAGTTTGTTTTTTTTTACCCAGTAAATTCTGTATGCAACCGTCACATTTCCACCCTCTTTCTATGCCGGCTGGAAGCTGCTAAATGACTGAATAAATTTACTTTCTGGTTGCACTGCTTGACCTCTTCCTCTTCTTCAAGATTTTATATTATTCAGCAGGAATCCTCCGAAATGTTTAATCCTCGAAACCAGCAGTCCTCAATCAAACACACTGCACTCGCTCCACGATCATTCAGTCTGGCTGCACACCTTCACCAGTTTGATGAAGCTGTTTTATATAGCTGCTCAACATTTCTCCCCTTTTTGATGTGCGACGATAGAAATATTAACTACGTGACAGACCTGACAAGCATGTGGGCACTGCTAAATTTAAACGCTGGATGCCGCAAATACAAGGCTTCACTTTCAGCACGCCGAGTGATGCTCCGACTCCTCATCCAGGCGGCACAATAGATATGGCCCTAAGGTTAACAGTTTGACCACATCAAACAAGTGTGACTTGTTAAAGGTTCATACTGAAAAATAATACATGCGACCCTAGATAACAAAAAACGCTGTAAAGATGGAAACGCAGACAGAATCAAGAAGTAGTTTATGTTTGTGGTCAGTTGTGGACAGTGAGTGGGTCCTTCAGCGAGTGGAAAAGCAAACTGGAAAAGCTTAGAGATCAACAACAAGATGTGACCCTGGGTTTTAGCTGAACCTTGAGTGTTGTTGACCTTCCGTATGCCAAAGGCCCCAGCAGCCTCTTTGATGGATCCTTCTGTGCATTTCACACACAAAGTCACAAAGTCTGGCGGCACTCTGCTGAGCCTGTTTGGAGGTATGCTGCGAACCTTTGAAGGGTTGACTTCAGAGGGCTCACCTGAGCAACCAGGTGACACACAAATACCGTGTGCATTCAAGATGATTCCAACTTTTTCCCCCATATTGAAGAAGAACAGGAACCGATTGGATGATTTAGTCCAGACACCCTGATATTTTAAGTGATGTGAATTAATGTAGATATGTGTTGTTGTCTTTTTCTACTAAACATACTTATTTAGTATGGAGTGTAGCTAACTACAAAGTGTTATGCTGTGGCAGGATTTATGAACCTCAATCTGTACTATTTACTATCTACTGTACTAAGTTAGCCTTTCAGGCTACCTCAGGCCCTGGCAAATAAACTAAAAAACAACACAAAAACAAATAAATAAGCAAAAGTAATGGAGCTGTAACTGGTGGTGACCTTTTTAGCCATGCCACTTTGGTCCAGAATGAAATATCTACAACTATTGCATGGATTGCCATGACATTTTCTGCAGATGGTCATGGTCCCCAGAGGATGAAACCAACTGACTTTGGTGACCGCCTGTCTTTTCCTATAGCACAGAATGAATTGTAATAGCTTTGGTTATTCCTTAACTTTAAAATACATTGCAGCCAGCCATGTTCAGCATTCTAATTTGTCCAACTTTGATTTATGCTCAAATAGCTGCAAAACTAATGACACTTCCATCAGCCTCGGCTGGTTGATGTTACCATGCTAACATGCTAAGTTGGCAAACATGAAAAACTGTGCAGGCTACACATCAGCATGTTAGCTTTATGATCTGGTCTGGCTAACAGCAATGTGTCAAGATAACAGAGGAGAATGTGAGTAATTGCCCTTTTACTTTCCCCCCTGATACATTCACATTCATGTCTGTGTTTGAATCATAAAGTATTACCTATCACTGGGGACATCCATATCATTTCAGTACACCTAAACTAACATGGACCAAGTTCCGCAGTCATAAACTGTGAACTGGGGCTCGCTGTGAGTGCCAAAGTTAAAGGGTTCATTTCATTCTGTGCACACAGCACCTTCCATAAATTGAGATATCTCCCAGTCCATGACATTTCCAATGATCTTACACAAAGCAGACGTTTAGGTAGGTGGGCATTTGTCGGGTAAGAACATATAATTAGGGGCAGTGGCATGACTAAATGATTGCAGTGGGTTTTCAGAAGGTGCCAATCCCATTATGGAAACTAAAAATAATTTCATAATGGCATCACATTTCATTTGATCTTGTATCCTAGTTTTAATTTCATGTTCCAGTTGTTCCCCTGTGTTTGAGTGCTGGTCTCAGAGATCTTTTTGGCCCCAGTAGCTGCTGAGCCAGGTGGTGCAGTGTATCTTGGCTGCGTCTTCAGTCTCTTGTTATAGGATATTACACATGGACGAGGGTCTGGGGCCCTTCCTGAAACCAACAAGAGCTGGAGATGAACGCTGACTCTGCAGCCACTTTTCTCCCTTTTTGTTTAATATGCATTCTTCACCACATCACTCAGTCCTTCCCCAAGGCGTGATTATTTAAACATTTTACTGTGTTTTACTGAAACAACTCAGGGAGGTCATGTAGCAGCCAAAACATGTGCTCTATTACTACTGTAGCAGACTCTTACAAGGCAGCCTCAAACTCTCAACTAAAGGAGTTAAATTTTATAGTGCCCTAAATTTTGTTTAAGATAAGGAAACTGGGTAAAAATTGATTTTAATTCCCCATATTTAGTATTCATAAGCAGTACATAAATGGTACTTAACATGCTATAATGTAGTTGTTACCAGCTTTAAAGTCTTTTGCTGGACCACAACAGCGGGCCTCCCCAATAAACGAGAATGTCTGTGACTCAGTGAGTGAGTGACTGAGTGACAAAGTCACACCATTGGTCGGCCAGCTGAGTAATGGAGTTTCCCCATTGGCCGTTGTTCTTTCAAAATTACTTGACGCAAACAGTTCCATTGCGTCATCAGGGGGGGGTTGACAGGTAGTGTTGAAAACTTAGCTCCTCTGTTGCTAGATTTACCGACTTTTCAGACCCCTTTAGTGACTTTTCTTCACAAAAGCACCTAGCGACAAATTTTGCAACTTTTTGGACAAACCTTAGCTTCTTTCCATAGAAGAGAGTTGCCAGTATTGCCCCTCGAGGGTTTGCCTCCGCAGGCACGCCTCTCTATGCGTTTATTCAACTGACCTCATGGCAGCTGACGCGAATGTGAATGAGCTTCTAACTTTCCCCCTGAGTGATCGTTTTAAAGGTAAATACAGCCGAAATCACAGCAGAGCCGTTTCCTTTAACTTATGTGCATGGTGATGTTGTCAGACGACCGACGTCGTTATAAAATCAGGATTTTATCAGGGCAGAGCAGCAGCTTGGAAATGGCTTGGAACTGACTGCTGGTTAACATGTGGTCTTAATAGGCCACGTTTCAGTCACTATTTCATACTTGTTCCGTTGTCTGAAACCAGAAACAGACAAACAAGTAAATGAGAACAGCTTTACTGGGAAATTAGCTGCACTAAAATACTGTGTATGTGAGCACAGACAGATAAAGGGCGGTCCAGCCACATATTAGGGTTTTGCCCCAATCTTTTTTAAGTGTTTGTTGATGTAGATGTCGACAACTGTAACTCCGCCTGTGAAGTATCCATAACTGGATTCTGGTATAAGGACAGGTAATGAATGACAGTATAACACAACACCGTTGTTTTTAAATAAAATATGTCTTAATAGGTTATAATTGTTGAAAATTCTGCACTTTAACAAACACTTAAAATGTCTATCTATTCACCACTAAATTATAATGTGTTACAAAGAATTTCTTATATATTTTTCGTAAAGTGTGACTGATTTCTTTCATAAAACAAATCGAACACGAGGTTGAACCTATAAACAATGAAGGTGGCCAGTAAAATATTTCATGATTGCTGTGTCTGTTATGCGTCTGTGATTTTCTCTGCAGGAGAGAGAAAGAAAGAGACAGACTCTAAGTTTAGGAAGGAAGAAGACGGCGCACACAGGCGGGTTTTGTGCGTCAGAAACCCTCTTGGCCCAGACTTAAAACTCCCTGCCACACATGACAGACCAGCTTGTTTGCACAGGCTCGTGTTGAAGCCGTCTGCTCTGTGAAAGGATCCACTGATGAAGGTACGGGACTCGGCTCTTTTATGTAACAGATGTGTTCCCTGATGACAGCAGAGGCAGGTTTGCGGAGAAATTTAACGGATAATACTGATTAATTGACTGCATATGCTGAATGTTTTTTGGTAGATTCCGACTGCATACGTGAAGATAGTGTTTTTCTTTTAATTATTTATGTAGGGGAGTTTTGCAGCAATATTTTAAATGAATATTATGCAGCTGAGATTGCTTACATTGCCTGTAATGAAAGCTGTGGACAGTTACTGAAGTGAAGTCCAAACTATTTAAACCAAACACATTTTTAAAGGATATTTCACTAATCAGAAAAATGGTTCTCTTTAATCATGTTATCCCATCTGGCGCTGTGTGAATTGACTGACACGTTGCCTCGTCAGCAGGAGAAATGTAATAAATTCAGCCTTATTGAGTGTTTTGAGATTTTTCACTCTTTCTTAATGACACAGACTTATGTCCTCCTCAGACTTTTGCAGGGAGGTGGTGCAGCTGCCTCCTCCTCCACAGAGCTCAGATGGGTGCCGCCTGCGCTCAGCTCCTGTTGGCCGCCACCCTCTGGATGATGCCTCACATGGGAGCCGCCGCCGCCGCCGCCGCCGTGCTGTCGAGCTCCGGGGAGCTGCTCAACACGACCAGAGCTGGCGCTGGGACACAGTCTGACATCAGGATGCTCACTGGAACTGCCGGTGTATCTCGCAGCAGACGCACGCGAGCCATTTCATCCAGCGAGATAAACGCCCTGCTGGATTACCACAACCGAGTCCGCGCTCAAGTCTCCCCCCCCGCAGCTAATATGGAGTACATGGTGAGGAAACAGTGGGCGGTGAATCGGACCGGGGACACAAAGAAGTCTGGGTTTTTGGTTTTTAGTTTATCATCTTCAAATAAAAAAAAAAGTGCAGAACACACATGAGAATATTTTCATAGGCTGTAAAGGTAAAAATGTCATATAAAAGCATCTCACGAAAAAACTCAACACGAGATACGAAATTAAAGTTCTATTTGGAGTCCTGGAGACCCCCCCCCGCCCTCTTTAACGGCTCACAAAACATACTTAACCCTGGTTAACACCTTGACACTTCGTGACTATTACTAATGTTATGAGCAATTCTTATAAAATGGGTTTTGAACAGACGACACGTTTCCTGAGTCTGCTGCAGAAAATGTTACTGTACTCCTGTTTGGAGTCCTAGAGACTCCACTCGTAAAGCAGAGTTAAATACAATGGCTTTTCTAATGCTCTATATCCGTGATTGGTGTTGACAGTACTTTTGTACCTATTGTGCAGTCTTATCTATCAGATCCCAGGTAATCCTATTTAGATATCTGTTACTGGAGTTTTAAATCAGTTGGTTGAATAGAGGTCAAACACTGAATTTGACGTCTCTGAGGTTTAATTGTCCCAAAACATGAATAATGTCGCCATGTAAGATCACTCCTGTACAATTCTGTCTGTAAATTACTTTTGGGCAAACAGAGGGAGTTTATATTTGCTCTTTCGCTCATATAACATATGAATCGTGAAATATTTCCTTATTTGGTGTAATAACTATATTTTATGGTCATTTCTGTAGTTTTCCATCTTCATCAAGTGTCAAAGCCCAGTTTGTGGCAAAGGGGAGAGAGAGTCCTCTTTTCTAATTACTGGGTTTTAATAAGTTAAGGGGGAAAAAAATTAAAGGAAAGAAATTGATTAATTACAATTATCATTGTTTTCCCACATACAACAGTGCATGGGATCCCAAACCATGAGGAAACCCAGCTCAGTCTCAGCAGAAAATACACAGGTTAAGTGGAGGAGTGGACAAAACTGAAACCACACCTGCGCCCACTAATGCTGACAATATATTCTGCATCCAAAGAAATTGGTAGAGAGCTCACCTTGAACAACAACTTATTATTGCTTATTCTGTGGTACAGAAATCTACAGACAGCAGGGAGCTGATGTAAGAAAATGTTTTGGCTTTAGTCTTATTTGTAGGCAGAGAGCCAGGTTTTTGTTGTTTTCTTACTGAACAGAACAAAATGACCAGCGTCTGTCTCCCCCTTCCCTCCTTCTTTTATCTCCACAGCTCTGGGATGAGGGATTGGCTAAAACAGCTTACTCCTGGGCTTCACTATGCATTTGGGATCATGGCCCGACGCGGGCCATGAAATATATGGGCCAAAACCTGTCAATCACTACAGGAAGGTAGTGCAGAGATCCGTAAAACTCGGAGTCACCTCTTGGTCTGTGTAGAAACGTCTTAACGTACGCTGAATACAGCCTGTGCTCAGTGTATGTTAAGACTAAGCGATGGATCTTGTGTGTTTAAAAAAAACAAAAAACAAAAATACACTGGGCTGGATTGTGGGACATTATGTCACTAATATGGATCAATGATTGAGTGTGTGTTGGATGTGACCAGGTACCAGTCTATCACTGATCTGATCGGGTCCTGGTATGACGAGAGGCACCATTTCTCCTACCCGAACAGATGCAGTGGATCCGTGTGCTCTCACTATACTCAGGTACGGTCGGCAGATTGAGTGCATTCAAAGAGACCAAAATCCCTTGTCCCCAGTTAAACCTGTCTGGACTCAGGGTTTTAATTCTCCGGGACGCTGTGGCAGTGTAAATTACAATGGGGACTAAATATACCTTCTCTCCTAAAGGTTATGTTTGTAGAAATGAACAGAGGAGTTTATTAATAATAATAATAATAATAATAATAATAACTTCTGTACTGAACTGGACACTGAAAACCATCAGTGATTGTTTTCCCCAAAGGATTGTAGTAAAAACAGGTGGCAGCGCATGAAGTCACCCCAACTTGTGATTATTTTATTTAGGGACTGTATGAAAATTATGAGGGAGGAGGAGGGGGTTGGGAAAAAGGGGAGGGCTATGTATTATTTTTGTCTTCCTGCCTCCCCTCCCCAATAATTTTCATACAGCCCCTTACAAAGGATGTAGGGGCACATCTCGAAAGACGTGTCTGACATCGGTCGAGTTTTAAAATGCGTCTCACAGATGTGGACAGGTTTCAGTTTTTGCGGATGCAAGCGTCAAAACTGTGTTCTGCGGTCCCTGCCAGATGGTGTGGGCGAGCACCAACAGACTGGGATGTGCTGTCAGGAAGTGCTCCAACATGTACGTGTTTGGGAGCACCTGGAGGGAGGCGACGCTGCTGGTCTGCAACTACTCCATAAAGTAAGAGGAGCTTCACTGTACCAGGAGACACACACAGAAGCCAGGGGTGAAAACTTATCCCAGGGTTCCCTGCTCTCGTCTCACGCAAGCTCTGTATTTAGGACCTGAAAAACTCACACGGCCGCAGTGTGATGATTCTGCCCTTTCAGTTCAAGTCAGTTGCTTTATTTCCCAGAATAATCCGATAAATATCATTATATTTAGTCAGTGATGGAAAGTAACTAAATACATTTAGTCATGTACTTAACGGAACAATTTTGAGGTACTTGTACTTTGCTTGAGTATTAACATCTTTTGCTACTTTATACTTTTGCTCCACTACATTTTAAGAGGAGAATATTGTGCTTTATACATAAATATTGTGCTTCTACCTCATTTAACTGACAGTTACTTTGTCGATTCAGATTTTGCATTAAAAGAAAAAAACATATGACCACCTTGTAATTTATAATGATAATGAATTATGATCCAAGAATAAGGATTAAACTACCCATCACATAAACATATAAAGTACCCACCTCGACCAACTGCTGAATTAAACTGCTGTTTACATTTTAATACATCGATAATGATCAAATATACAATAAGACTATAACATCTTGACAGGGGCCATTCTGCATAATGAGTAATAATTTTAATTTTGATACTTTAAGTGCATGTTTCTGATGATACTGTACCTACTTTTACTCACTGTAAGTAAAGTTTACTTGCGACAGAGTATTGATACACCGTGTTACTGCTACTTGTACTCAGGTGAAGGATCTGACTACTTCTTCCATCAACAAATACTGTGTATGTCATAGTGTGAGGCCTGGTGTTTGTTACCCAGAGAAAACAATCAGATCAGCACAAAACAGGACTACACACAAAAATGTTTGGGTTTTTTTTTTTCTCCTTTATTTATCGTTGGCTGTTTAATAAGAGAACACTTCTCAAAACACATCCACTGTAAAACTGTGGTTTTTACATCATGCACCAGTCAGAGACATTAGCATCAGGAAACGCAGCGAGGTCCTGCGGCTAACACTATGTTCACATGTGTTTCAGAGGAAACTGGGTGGGAGAAGCTCCCTACCAGACTGGGAGGCCTTGTTCCATCTGCCCGGCCAGCTACGGCGGCTCCTGCTGGAGAAACCAGTGCTCACCGAACACGAAAACCGGGAGGCTTTCAAGTTAATAACGCCACAGAGGGTTTTACATTTGTTTTAATGGAAGAAAAGGGGAAAAAAAAAAAAAAAAAGGAAAATCATAATCCACGCGAAGCCCAGCTTTAACCAACACAATGGCTGCGTAACAAGACAATTTCAACAAACAGAAAGCGACGCAGCTTTCCAGTCACCACTATTTTGAAAATAAATCTTTATTAATGAATGTGTCACACACACACACACAGTTGGGTTGATGTGGTGGTGCAGTATAAATGAATGTCTGTATTTGCATTACTGTTGATCATCCGCGTCACTGACAGAATAATACTGAAAACAACATTAATTCTTTCCTTTCAGTGGGTGAAAATGTTATTTCTATACTTCGTGAAGGCATCAGAAAGTTTTTGCACTGTTTTTTGATGAATTTGTTGGTTTGAGTGACTTTTATGAGGCACTGACCAAAAATTAAGCACTTTTGTTGTACAGATTATGCTTACTGTAACCCTGGATGTTATTGATTCTGTTTATAACCTCATTAGTAAAATATTTTCCATTGTTCAATGTGAAAAACTATCGAGTAATTCCTGCAGTAAACCAGAA
Organism: Xiphias gladius; assembly: GCF_016859285.1. Taxonomy (NCBI): domain Eukaryota; kingdom Metazoa; phylum Chordata; class Actinopteri; order Istiophoriformes; family Xiphiidae; genus Xiphias; species Xiphias gladius. The sequence continues at coordinate 26,120,198 of NC_053417.1, read as the reverse complement.
TGTGTTGAATTCGCGGTTGTCTTTTTGCCCGACTGATCCTTGTTATAAATAACTGATGAGGCTGTATATCCCTATAAATAATCTGCTGTTCACTTCTTGTGTTTGTTGTCTGCTGCTGCAGGAAATTTTCTGTCCCGCATTTCACCTCATTACATCTCGTCATTTGCCCCTAAGAGACTTTCTCTGCCATAAAACGGGAGACTAATGCAGATTTTATGGTCTAAAATATGAGGGAATCAGCTTTGCCTCCCGACCAATTAGTGGACCCACAAACACACACACACACACACACACACACACACACACACACACACACACAAGCAAACGCACCATGGTCACTAACAGCAAACTTGTAAAATATTTGATATGGAAACCATTTTCGTCCTGGCAAACAGACAAAGTTCCTCACAAACAAGTGTGAGGAGCAACCCAGTTCAGCACCTAGGTGACTGTAATAAGCGTTTGCTTAGCATCTCTTGACTCAGGTGGGGAAAGTGACTGGACTTTATTCTCTGCTCACTCTTCATTTTTGAACAGTTCTGGTTGTTACAGGTGATATTATTTGCTCTCTTGCCGAGATCCACGGCTCTCGCTCCCTAAATGTGAAGCCGCAGTGGCCGGAGGCAGCGAGCTTGGCTCTGTCTGAAGGAAACAAAATCCTTCTAGCAGCACCTCTGGGTCTCGCTGGGTAACACGCTATACCTCAGTTGTCTAGTCAGTACAAAAACGGATCTGCCATGACCACGGGTTGTGACTTTATCCTGAACTTTTGTCGTCAATCACAACTTGTCGGTTTTTCGATATTGGTTTTAATAAAGATTAAACAAACAAGTAGTGACTTGTCAATCGGTGAGCTTCAGAGGTGCTGGTAAGTGGATTTTGTTTCCTCCGGCCAGAGCAAGGCCAGCTCTTTATGCTGAGCTAAGCTAACGGGCCGCTGGCTGTAGCGTCATATTTAGCGTACAGACACGAGAGCGGTGCCGATCTTCTCATCTAATTCCCGGCAAGACAGAGAATAAGTGTTTCCTCGGCTCTCTAACTTTTAATGTTAGTTGGCAGAGAAGGGTAGGTATGGCGTTGATTCAATCAAGAACTGAGTGGTACTGGTCTTCTAACCAAATTCATGGCAAGAAAACAAATAAGCATGTTTCCCAAGATGTCAAACTATTCCTTTAAGGGTCTGTAAATGCAAACACTGGTGATGTTGAACATGTGATAAATCCTGAATATGTGTCTTAACACTGACCGAGTTGTGCAGGCAAATAATGTTTAACACCATCGTTATTTTTAAGGATAATTAGGAAATTAGTAAAATTAGCCCGTGAAAGTCTGAAGGCCTGTTTGCCCGTCAGCTGGCGTCATTCAGTCTGGAGTGCATGCTGCAAAACTGTCTTCTTGAATTAAAACAGGTATATGATGTCCACTTCTGCTGCAATACAGTGGACATCACATTTTGAATCTAGGTTTCAGGCGGTGTCGCGTCATTCCCGGGCGTTTTTGGCCCAACTCTGTTTCTGACAGCTGAAGCAGTAGGCGACTCTTTCCCCTGTGTGAAAACAAATCTGATGACGTCATTCGTAAACGCTGTTCGTGAGCTGCCACCCTCGGTACATTCTCCACTCCTCTCTGTCTTTCATGTCACTCCCCACCCTCTGCCTTCCTCTCTCCTTTTTGTATAAACTGTGCTTCTTATTCACCCCTAATCTGTATCTGGAGAAATGACTGGTGATGAGAAAGCGGGAAAGGCACATAATAACTTTATGTGTATTTGAGTTTCTATCATCATGTTGCCATAGTTACAGCTGCTATATAGATTGGTGTCCATACGAGCCTGGTTACTGTTTAACCTCCCCACCCACATTTGCCCAGATTAGGAAAATCAATAAGATAACAGCAGCAACACCGGCCTTACCTTGCACCAACAACACCCTTCTCACACTACAGCACCCTGCGCTAAACTTTCCCATTTTACACCTTATGGTGAAGGAGGAAAAAGTGGATTTAAAACACATGCTTGAGGGGAGGCAGAGGACGACATGGTCAATGTAAACACACAAGTCAGTTCAAGTATGGAACTTCCATTTGGTGAGTACTCGCTTTTTCGTTTTTATCAACCTCGCTCGGTGGTTTCAGTGAAAAAAGGTCGAGTGTGGCAGCTGCTTGCTTTTTCTCTTATTTAAGGCGGTTTGTGCAACAGCTCTGCTGGATCACATCTGATTCAGAGTGGAGATCGCCACTGGTCGCCATTTGCGTCTGGCTTTTTCCACACGGCTGTAATCCAGGAGGTGTGTCAGAGATACGGAGGGTGTTAAAAAGGCCATGGGAGCTGGGCCTGATGGTTATGATGGTTTTGAGATGTCAGAGCAGTTCGAGTACAACGAGTCTGGAGGGGTTTAAAAAGCATGATTTGAAATGATTTGAGCATGATGTTGTTGCAGCAGTTGATAGAAGCAGGAGTTTTGAGACGTTGTGGTACTGGATGAATTCAGACGTATTTTTATTCGGGAGCAGCAAACATTCGCTCTGTGGAGTCGAAGTAACTGTGAAAAGCCAGAAAATTAAAGCTAGGATGAAACTTTTGTGAAGCTTTGTATTTCGGCATGGCTGCGGTTGATGATGCTGGACAAACACAAACACAGTTGAGGGCTTGAATTCTTTAAGATCACAGAAATCTCCAGCCTTCTCTCTTCACGTCGCTGCTACAGGCTAAACGTGTTCCCTGTGTGATGTCCGTTCCAAACGACCTCGATGAAAGCAAAGGCCTCATTGTACTACCTCTAACGCAGTTGCAGCAGTTGGCGGGGGGTTTTGTTTTTATTCCCGTGGTCATTCATTGAATGATTTGCATGTCACAATGGGATATGGAGATGCAAATCCACTTTCGCAAAACTCTGGCCAAATCAGAAAAGAATGATTGAAAAAGGGACTAATGTGGCTGAACAGTTGATGCACTCCTGGACGGATGCTGCTGCAGGATCCCCGTTAACCTGTGGAGCTCAAGATCTTCTGGAAGCCCTGCGAGTGATGGCACCCAATCAACTGCGTCTTTCAGCTCTTTTTCCCGACTAACTGCACTGTTAAATTTTTGAATGACTCACCTTACTTACTTGCTTACTTTTCTTCCCCACGCCTGCTTTCCCCCTTTTCTTTTCTCTCTACTTCATCAGTTCACCACAAAAGGCCCGGCCACTCCAGAAAGCGGCACAGCAAAATTCACCTGCAAGTCTCTGACTGTGTCAATAGGAAGGCGCTTTTGTTTTCCCTTCAGCCAGTTTGAAACACCATTTCGTTGTTGATTCGAGCGTCACCGTCTGATCAGACAATAACAGTGATGTGTAACGTGAACTTGATCTCTCAAAGACGTTGTATGTTATAAAATAATATTAAGAAGTAAATAATAAATATATGGTTTCAGAAGCTTGGTGACGGTGAGAATACTCGCAGGTTTAGTCGGCAACTGCTGTGCTGCACTCAGCCTTGCTGCTATTTTGCACCGGTGGCACTATTGCAACAAAGAAATCTCCTGTGGCCCAAAAAAGCATTTTCCCCATAGACCACCATTATAAAAGATACGTCTGTTATTCCCCTCTCTGTAATGAATGTAAGGTTTTGTGTCTGTACAACATTTCCCAGAACCCAGTGGATTTTATCTGCATGAGGTCATCCCAATTTCTGAGTCTGGTACGCAGTTCTTAAAATACAGAACATCCATGCTTCTGTATATAAGCTCTCTGCACTAACTAGCTTGCTAAAGCTAGCTCATTCAATCACAGGACAATTAGTTTATGGACTGTCAACGGAGGGTTAAATGAAACTGGACACACGGCCAACAAGCTACGTTAGCTTCCTCTATTTTGGACTCTCCAGCTCTCCTTTTATCTCGGAGGTCAGCACTGCCAACGCTGCGAGTTCCTGGATTAAGTTTCACCAAAGCTGAACTCGATATGGAAAATCTCATGCAGATTTAGCACACCCCCGTAAAATGAGCCGATTTCGCCGTGAATGTTGCTGTTTTACACACCAGTATGACCAGGCCTTAAACAACTGTGTAATAACACTTTCACCATAATGACCACCCCCCATCAACTGCATGGGTTCCTCGTTTGTGGGAGAAACAGCAACATGAGAGTATTTCCATTTAACGAGACCACAGCCACCGCGCGAAGAGTCTGAAGATTTTGACGTGACAGTAACGCTGGTCAACTAGCCACTGAAAATGTATTTGCAGATTTTCAAATGGCATCAGAGGCTCAAACCAACGTCGTTTAACCCGCAACCATGTCCAGAATAGAGGCCGTTATAGCTGCAATGATGGGCATAGATCTCACCTGTTAAGGATAATGCTGGTGAGATAATGCATTATTACATTTTTCTTATTGTCCATAAATTCGGACAATCCATCTTATAACTATTTTCTGTGTATCATATATCTTATTCCTCTGTGCCACCGAGCTCCATTGTTGTCCAAAAACCATTATAAAGCACATGAATGAGCCACGTCGTTGCACTGGTTGACATGTTTCTTCATCATTATGATTAACTTCACTGACCAGGAGTTTAAAGGAATTACTGAGCCATTTTTAAATAGGAAAGTATATCTTTGTGAGACACTCTTAATGCTTTGCATCTTCAGGACAAATGGGTTTGGGTCAGAGTGCCACAGACAGGGGCAGAGAAGTCAGACGGCATGAGAGGTGGACCAACATAACGTCAGCTCTGGTATCTTCATGGGATTTTTTTTGACAGTAACGTAGGATATTCGGTGCAGACTGCCCGGACTGTTTCTGTTACACTGACTATGTTCAGTGTAAACAAACAGAAAATCGTTGGGGATCTTTGTTTTTATATAGCTGTGACTTTCAAAACCGGCGATGATTGCACTGGTCACAAATGCTGAAAAATGCTGATTTGTCATCTAAAGACCCCCCATGAATCCGGAGAGGTGTCTCACCCCTGGCTGGATTACCAAATTGCACGGCGTCCGAGTACAATGGCAACATTTTCTGAAAGGATTTGTTTTACAGTATATGCTTAACAAAAACCAGGACGTTTATGTTACAAATGCATTCTTTGGCAGCCGCCTACACTAAGCCTCTTTTTGGCCTAGATCGAGGCCCAATGCTTCTTTGTCCAAACAAACTGCAAATCACGGTTCAGGTTGTTTCTATTTTTAAATTGTTCTGACAAAATGTCTCCAGCAAGTACTGCAATTTCGACACACTCAAATTTTTATGTTATGGACACTGAAGGGTGAAGATTTCTTGTGTTCCTGAGCAGATTACAGTTACTGGATCTCCAACTGCCAGATAATTTAAGCAAGTGAATTAAAGGCAAAGCACGTGGAAGATCTGCATCCATTTTTAAATTGATTTTTTTTTCAATAAATGAGCTTTTTCTGCCAAAATTTCCAAAAAAATTGACACCTTTTTACCCCTGTATAGCCTAAAACTACTGAGACAAGCTGACAAACCCTCCTCTTACCAAGGTAATTTATAACTCATACAAAACACGTAATTTCATGTCGGACTCGTGGGATTAATTGCTCAACGGTCAAAGCCTAGATAAACTCCCTAGCGCTTCTGTTGGCCGAGTCTCATGGTAAATGTAAACATGACAACAGCCGTTCAGCAGCCCCACAGCAGGTATCTGTTTGCCTACAAAGCTGAATGACTTGACATTGGGGTCCAGGGGGGCCTGGTTCCTCTATATACAGAGGCAAAGTTAACAGTTAAAAATGTCTCAGCTGGACTCACAAACAGACCGTAATCTTTTCAAAGCCCCCGTGCAACGGCGATATTTTTGAGGCACTTAAGGTAAATGATGTTTGTGGGATAGATATTACATGGTACCGCGGCCGCTGATGCAAAGCATGTATTCAGTGCTTGCAAGAAACTGCTCCAGTTTCAAAAGATGAGTGGGTATAAATCAACATGAACGGAACTTGTGTCTTTTCATCGAAAGACCACCAAGGGACCAGTGTTCCTAATTAACACACACACACACACACACACACACACACACACACACACACACACACACACACACACACAATAACTGTAAAACCCCAATTTAGACAAAATGTTTTGGAAATTTCAGCAGGGAATCAAACTGAATCGAATCAAGTCAAATCAAGTGATATTGGGGGCAGAATGTGCAATCTGATGACTGACTAAATAAAATCACGGTTGGATTCAATCTTTACACTATTACTGAGTTATTATAGCTTCTCTTCATAAACACAATTGTATACCAGTGAGCCATGTGTGAATTTCATCACGAGGTGCTAACACACACACACACACACACACACACACACACACACGCACACACACACACACACACACAAACACAAGAATTCATATCCTTTTCTTTAGTAAAACTAACTAAATACTGCAAAAAGTAGAAATACGACATGTTACATGTAAAGGTCCTGCATTCAAAATGTTACTTAAGTATTACCAGCAAAATGTACTTAAAGTATCAAAAATAGAAGTAAAAATATATCAAACACTGGCCCCCTTTCATGTATTTGCATTACGTATACAGTCAGTTGGCAGTTTATTAGGTGCACCTGGCTAAAACTAATGCAGTCTAATACGACAGTCCTGCCATAAATCCTCCTTCCTGAAGGTTACGATGATCAGTTTTTGCTGAAGCTGTTTTGGAGAGGCGATGATTCACCTTTCTGGGTCGTTTTGGATGCTCCACTTTGCGTTGCCGTTGAAAAGCATTGCATTATACTGACAGGTCTTTCTACTATTTTGTCCACCATATTTACATCAATGGGGGTGGGCTAAATAACAGAAACGCCTCCCTGTATCATCTCAATACTCAGTAACCGCAAACATCTGCGTGGGTTTGCTCGGCCTTTAAGCTGAGAGCAACTCATATTTTAGAAATTTAGCGTATGTTTTGTACGTAAGGTCAAAGTAACTAGTGACTATGGCTATTAAATAAATGTGGCGGTGGGTAAATATTCCCTCTGAAATATATATAATAGGTACAGTACTTGAATTTAAAATGTACCAGTAGGAGGTTTCTTTTTCTTCACTTTTGTCATTTGGATGAACTGTTTTTGAATGTAACCTCTGGGACTGATAGCGATGTTTGTTTTCAGGTTGTGTCAGTTTGTGACCCTGTTCCCTCCTCCGAGCGAGTCCCACAGTGTGATCTGGCGAAGTGAAACGTGAACTCGATCTCGGAAAGGATCTGGATATTATAATAAGATGGAGAATATGAATGACTGCGGCTGCGTGAAAAAGTATTAGGCTCGTGTTGTGGAAAAGTTACAGTGCGGTGTGCTGGTGAAGAAAACCACTCAGCTAATGAAGTGAAATTCAACCTGTACTGGAACAAAATGTGACATTCAGCCAACCTAAATGTGCCCGTCTGGTGTTTAACTGAGGCAGGAAGGCCAGTTAGCTGCCTGCCTGCCTGCTTGGAGGATAGGCATTACACACTGCTCACTTGACACTATTAATCCGGTTGTTCAGGCCTCCAATCAAATCTCATTGTGACAGGCATTATGAGATTAGCCCTGGGTAATGTGGGCCCTTACAGCTGGCCCGGTGGCCCCGGCGAACAGCACCATCCAGTAACAGTGGCCCTGCTTCTCCTCTCCGCCTGCCTCAGCCTGGCCGGGCCTGGGAGAGACGCCGAGGCTCATGGGCCTGCGCTCAGCTGGCCGGCTCACTTCCAGGGCTCGGCCTTCACAGGGATGTATGGCCAGGATGGGACGCTGCACTTCACCGACCCAGGTAAAAGGAAACAGAGGGGACCTTTTGAGAATCAGGCAGAGTGTGTAGATTATTCCAGAGCAGAGGGTGAACAATAAGCTGCTGTATGTGCATTAGAACCGCGGCGCTGTGGGAAGTAAAGCTGCTGGACGCTAACGAGGAAACGCAGGGCTGATGTGAAAATTATTAGTGGGGATATGTATTTCTGGTTCGCCGCTGCTTGAATCTTTCGACAGAAATGTGTTTGAAAAGCTCTGGAAGCGGACTGTTTTCCCAGAGCTGCTTCCCTGAGCGGAAAATTCAGGGCCACAAATCAACAACAACTTCCAGCGTGGTAGCTGACAATACCTTGACAGGTCAAATGATCGGATCTGATGTGTTGACTGTTTTGGACACAGAACAGTCAAGCGATCCAAGAGTTTGTGGGGGGAACATCGACTGTAGCAGGAGCCCGGGCAGCCGAACAGTGAACAGATCATGGACCGGTGAGTCCACATGATGGCAGTAGTAAGCAGGGATTTCATACGCCTTAGGAGGTAACTGAGCACATACTGCACATTCATGTACCAGACCCAAGTGCGATTTTGAGGTACTTGTACTTCACTTAGTGGTGGAAAGGAACCAAGTGCGTTTACTCGGCTTCAGTGTAATTGGACATCAATTGTGTAATTTTCTATTTTATGTCACTTTAGATGTAACTGCATTTGTCAGGGAACTACTGTACTTTTCACCCCTGAGCAATTATTCGACACCTTGTTAACTGGGCAGATTAAGATTTTACGCTCAAATCTGTTCACGAGTTTCTATGCTAAGATGCACTGTTACAGATTTAACCACTCAAGAGTATATAAAGTTGTTCAAATTAGCTATAGCATGACATTAAAATGCTCCTGACGTGCTAATGCATCAGTAGTAATGATCAAATCTCATATAAAATACTATAATAATGACAAGATGCTACATAATGACTACTTTTACTTTAAATAGTTTAGGTGCATTTTTGCTGAAACGTTGTACTTTTACTCAAAACTGGAATTTGAACGTAGGATTTTAATTCGGTGGTGGAAAGTAAATGTACTCAAGTACTGCACTTAAGTACAGTTTCGAAGGTACTTGTAATTTCCTTTTACGCCACTTTATTCTTCCACTCCACTACATTTAAGTCAGAGCTAAAGTCACTAGGTGCCTTGCAGATTCAACATCAGATCCGGCAGATTCAACAAATTAACAACTGCTGCATTGAAGTGATATGGAGAACTTTTACCTTTAGTACTTTAAATATATTTTGATGCTATTACATATGTATTTTTACTTAAGTAAACTGTTGAATGCACGACTTTTACTTGTAACTTTTACACCGTGGTATTGCTTGTTTTACTTAAACACAGGATCTTATATATATACGTTTCCCGCCATTGTTGGCAGGCCTGTGCCAGCGCTGTCAAAGAAAATATTTTGCCCGTGATACGCGAATCAAGAAAAGGGAGAACACGGCCGGGCGACAGCGTTGTTTTTGCAGCAACGGAACGAGACCGGAGGAGCGGAGCACGTGACCTCAGCGGGTAGAAAGGGAGCAGTGACTGGACAGTGGGGCAAGCAACCTGATGAAGTGTTGAAACTGGCCAATGAACATTTTAAGAAGCAGCATTTAGAACAGCTGTTAGTATATACAATATTGATCAGATTTCATTTGTAGATGTTGCACAGATCTCGTTGAATTCCCGAATATTTAGTGCCTTGTTATTCAAGCAGTGGGGGTTAAATGTCTATTGATTGGCTGACGACTGAAGGACCTATAGAGAATCAGAGAGATAAAAGTGCTCAGAGCAGAGCTGCTGACAGAGGCGATTGGGCTGGCAGTCAAAATGAATTCTCAGCAAAACAGAGTTAATGATTACAGTCCCTTATCACACACTGTGATTGATTTACGTCTTGCAATGGTCTTCGTGTTTATTGATGCAATTGTTTACTTATTTAGTGCACAGAGGCTGCTTTTCTGTCCGGCTGGATGTCTAACAAGACGAAGCATGTCATTGTAGATGAAAGCTTTTATCTGAGAAATTCTCCAGTGTATCGCCTTCAGCTTGAAACGTTACACAGAAGTGTTGAAGGGTTATTTTAGCCTTAAAAATAAATATGTGGACACGGACGAGGAGTTTAAGTGACTGTGCATGGGAGCTACCGAGTTTTTCGACTTTAAAAAAGAAACGTGCTGTAGCAAAGAAGATTTTCAACACACAGACAGAGCACACAATCTCGAAAGTAATTTGAAGAGAAACTAAAAAAGTCGTAGTATCATATAATCCTTTTCCAACTGCATACCACCATTGATTTACCTAAATTTTTTATTGCCCTGTAATATTACAACTAAAGAGACACTTGTAGTTTATCATTACCCCGAGACCAAGTAGTCATCATGGGTGAGGATCACATGAAAACTCATGTTGTTTCAGTGAAAAGATCTGATTTCAACCTGACTGTTTCTTCCACTTGGCATTTTTTTTTCTTAATTGAAATCATCTTTATAAACATCCCTTGAAAAGTGAGTTTATGTGGCTGAAGGGAGACCGAAAGGAAAACATTTCCCGGTACATTTTTGTCCTTTTAATTAACACGGCAAGGCTTCTTCAGGGATCTGTTTGGCAACGTGAATATATCTAGGATTGCATTTGTCATTTTTAGCTCGGGACCTCAAAAACTACGTAACTAGCCTCACTACAGGGGATGAACTGGCTTCGGTTAACAGCGTTTGTAGGCCTCTGAGGACAAATTAGCTTCTCCGGAGGTATAGAGTGCTATTATTTGACAGGAAAACGAAAACAATAAGTTATTTTGCCGAGCTACGTAAGAGCAGCTTACACCATAAAGGCAGGAGAATGAGTCAATACAATTTGTCAGACTAAAAACGCTAACATAACACTATTAGGAAATTATTTTTTACATAAAAAAGGCAATTTGATCTTCACAAAAAAAAAAAAAAAATCAGTCTGTGTCATTATGGATGATGAAAGTAAAATAAACATTATTCCTGTGGCACAGAAAATATGATATTCCCCCAGTCAGCCACAGGGGCTTGCATAAGCTGTGTTATTTGCAGATAGTTATCTGTTGACAAGGTCTTTGCCATGACACTCTACTCACCTATCTCCTCCATCTACTGCAGGAGAGCTGAGCAGCAGCAGCAGCAGCAGCTTTTTTCTGCTGGCCTCAAATCTGCTGCAGCCAGCACATTGTCTCCTTCTGTTTTACTCTTATCAACATCAGCACGCTCCTGGATGTGCCTTACAAACACTCACATTTCCCCTGTGGTGTGGCTCTCTTAGAAAGAAACAAAATAGGTCCCCAAAGACAGTGTATATTCCATATCTTTTTAACTCTTCCAGGCCACCATGATCGTCTTTTCCGCCCAGCTGCCGGCTCCTGTATTTTGATTTTACTATGCTGCTTCCCTGCCGCTTGCCTTTGAGATCGGACTTGGGGAAATGAAATGTAGTCATTGAGGAGAAGGTACAAATAGGCAGTGGTTGCGGATGGAGTTTGGTCAGTGGTCGGAGATTCCTATTCAGAAGATAGACAGGACTTTGTTCACAAACTGGAGTTTGAAGTTTCAAAGGGGAGAATCACACAAGTATTACATCAGGTCTCAGCGGTCCTTTGACTTTTAGCCCTGGGGCAGGAGTTTGGGTGACTGATTATAAGACAGCACTCTCTGGCCCATCATATTTCAACACGGCAGCCTCCCACTGTATTTAGTACGTATTTAACAGCTAAATGTCAGGCAGTTGTTTTCAGCTGCGGCCATTATCAAAGTCCTGTGTAAAAGCCCTGCTTCAGGAGGAACAACTGCTTATCAACAATTTATTTTGTACTCACAAACATTACAAATGATACGATAATAGAGAAAATATAATTAGTGTTTGTTTTTTTTTGTTTTTTTTTGCATTCTGTTATAAACAACATTCACATGATGCACTTGTCCAAATATTCACAAAATCAAAAAAATAAATAAAAAAATAATAACGCAGACATAATTAAAATAAAACAAAATAAAACAAACTACAATTAGCAATGAGACATTGTAACTGAAGCATAAGATATGATAAAAACACTGAAAGTGAATGCACCTTGTTTGCATAGTGGTCTGGCCTCCTGACATGATGGTAGCAAGTGCAGACTGTGTCTCTGCTACATTACAGACTGAGGTAAAAGTGGTGACATGTAGATTTAATTATTGTAGATGTTCCTCATTACACGAATGATACATTTTTACTGAATTTTCTGAAGTAAATTAACCAATCTCTTCTCTTTCCATTTATTTTAATGCAAAGCTCCTTTGACTGAATTTTGACTATGTCTGGTGTGGGATTCAAAAACGTGACCTGCTGCTAAATACTGAACCATGTTAGCATGTTTAATCATTTTAATTTTTTTATGTGTCCTATTCTGAAGGGCTCTTGTATCGTGATCAGAATTGTTGGTTTTATAGTCCAACAATGGTTTTTATCAACCTTATCCTTCCAGCAGCAGCAGGTAGCAGTTTTCAGCAAAAAAAAGCTCTGATAAACCCACCGTGCTTCACTTGCTCAGCAGCAAACAGCAGACGGACACAGTTAGAGACCAGCTAGTGAGCAATGGTGAACCATTCAGCAGCTAAAGGGCCAAGCGTTTCCCTCGGTAGTGACCAAAAACTGAGCTAAAAGAGAGGGAATATTGGACTTGCATTCATCAGTTGGACACGACTCAAAATGAATTTTAATGTTAATCTGAATCAGCTGGTTGAGTAAATAAACAGTTTGCTAACACGTTCACCATATCATTTTTATAAAGCTACAGCCGTGCTAGCAGCTCTCTTGTTGGGCACAGCACAACAACTTTGAGCTAATTGCTAAAATGCTAACAATGGCTTATGCTAGGCCGGTATAATGTTTACCATATATGCCATCTTAGTTTAGCGTGTTAGCACAAGTACAGTACAGCTGTAGAAGTACACCTCAGGCTGAGGGAAATGTCATTAATTTTGCGGTTATGTAAACTAAAGAGACGAAAAATAATGACAATTTCTACCTGATGATGGCGCCACATGAAAAGCTAAGGGATCACATTGTCACAATTCATGGTAATTTATGGTAATCTATCCAATAGTTATCAAGACAAATGTCAACTTCACGGTTGACATTGGTTGAGGAAAAGTCAGGGGATCTCCAAAGTCATCAGGATTCATCCTCTGAGGACCATGAGTGCCTGTACATGGCATTTTTCAGTCTGACCAGACCGGCGGACTGACTGAAGCCATGGCGCTAGCAAGGCTTAATTACTGCCATGCATTCTTGATTTATCTTAGCCATACATATCATTTTTTTCTTGTAACTTGGAGAGAGTTTGATAAGGAGATCGATGCCGCTCACGCTTATGTCGGCACAGTAAATATTTTTTTGAGCTTCCGGATGACAGCAGGAGCTGTCTGTCTTTAGCAGAGCTTTACAGTCTGCAGTCTTGAATTATGAAAATAGTGGCTGCATTCAAATTTGTCACCAGAATGAACACTGTGCTGCTGCGGCTAACGTTATTCTATCTTCTATAGCCTCCTGCACGTGTCAATCCAGCCACTGTGGGAATATTGGTGCAGTATGTTAACACAAACCCAGTTTGTGATTAAGAAAGCTTTAATCGTGCAGATTATACTTTTATAGCCCCGTATATGACTGTCCCTTGAAGAGTTCACAGAAATTTAAGATGGAAGCAGCCATAAAGGAACTTTAATGACGGAGAAGATAAGATTCTGCTGTCAGTGACTCATTCGTAGCCCCACAGTTATTCTCCCATCCTCACCCTTCCTCCGCCTCTGATGACTTGCTCACTGCTTTGAAATAATCAGCACACTTCTTGAGCAAATATGGGCATTGCAGGAGAGCAGCAGGGGTCGAACATGAAGCAATGTTGTAATGGATGACCTCTGCACACACAAGCGAAACAACACGCTCCAACTGAGCTGCATCTGATGCAGAGTAATCATCTGTGAGCACTGTAGGAGTGTGTAAAAGGCTGCCAATCATGGGGGAAGTTTCCATTGAGTTAATCAGGTTGTTAAAGACCTTCACACCAGTTATTAACTTGGAGAGTCAAAGATCAATGAATCCAAATGTGTGATCATTGCTGACAATCAGAAAAGAATAGTTTCAGTAGGTTTTAATCACAGGTTGACCTTTTCTGTTTGGATTTCTCTAAGAAGGGGGTTTTGTCGATATTGAATCATTGCAGAGATTATCTCAGAATCATGGCCTGGATCCTGCAGGAATGTTATGGTGTTTTTCCTGCTGGAAGAAAAATTATTTTATGAGTCCCCACTATAATTTGAGTGCACGGTTAACAAGGTTCACCTACGCGGGGTTTACTGCTTTCGGAGGTCTGCCTGAACGCGGGATCGTTGACCTATGGTTATGTACTGGCACTTTCTCTTCAAACACAAGACTACTGTTTGCTGTGTGACATGTAAGAGGCGGCCGCTTTGCGCAAGCGGAGAATTTATTTTTGAAAACAATTGGATTCAGGATAGTATGTTAGTATGTTAAATATTGTGCTCCTTGCTCCACTACGTCTACTAGTAAATCCAGTGGTGGGAAAGTAACTATTGACTCAAGTACTGTACTTAAGAAATTGCACTTAAGTAGGTACTTGTATTTTGTTTGAGTATTTCCATTATCTGCTACTTTATACCTCCACTTTCAGAGCGAAACATTTGACTTTTTAGTCCACAACATTCATTTGACAACATTCATTTCACGAATATAGTCGCTGGTTAATGATGATGATTGTTTTTCATAAAAGAACATGTGATACGTTTAAAAGACACTGCAACGTTAAGGATTAAACCAGTGGTTTCCCAACCCCCCTTCGACCCCCTTACAATAAAACGCTGTCCTGGGGCCCCTTGTCACATTTCCGGTTTCTGTTTCGGGCCCGAAGAGGTAAAATTATTCAATATTTGACAACAATGCAAAGATTTGACAGAAGTCCCAGAATACACAGCTGAGTTTTTTTAGACAAAACTTTGTTTTTCTTTGTTTCCCCTCGAAGTAGTTATCTCACCATTTATCTTTGAAGCAGCCCGACTCCTATGTTGGGAACCACTGGACTCAACTACCAAACTCTATATAAAGTAGTTACAGTAAAATGCTGCTTACACATTAATCCATCAGTTTTAACAATCTGATAATGTCAGATTACAATCATATATCAGTCAAGGGCTATCTTGCTTTAAAACCAGTACGTTTACTTCTAATACTTAATGTACATTTTGCTGACGATACTTGTGTACTTTTACTTACGTCGGATTTTAAATGCAGGATTGTACATCGTTGTATTTCGGAGCTTTTGCTTAAAAGGTCTGAGACTTATTGGGTATGGCTTTACACTGCAGCTTCAAAATTACAGTATAAATATTTTTTTACATACAGGGTACAAATGACATACTTACTGGGTAATTTTTTTACCTTACATTTTAATTAGCTGGTACTTCCGAAATAATTACGGTGTATGGACGGGGGACCAGCAGGCCTAGTCTATACAGTATGTTCTCTGACGATGTGATGAAAAGGAGATAAAGTACGTGCGGCAGCAGGTTCTTCTTTGAAATCTTTTTTTTTAATTGTCAGATGGATGTCCTGTCTTGTTTCCCCCGTTCTCATTGTCCTCCTTCCCTTGTACTTACACATTTGTCCCGGTATAGTTAGGTACCCAGTACTGTAAATGTAATCTCAACCCGAGTGTTACACATCTATTAGACAGATAAAGATACTAGTAACTCTGAAGATCGAGATCTTACAAACAAAACATACAGAATCAGCTTATCAGCTCATAAATTATGATGCACTGACCTCACCCACCTAAAACATTAAAATATTATTAATAATGATCTAATAATATAATGTAAGACACAAACGAAGGGACAGTTAACATGGCCACAATGATATGAAATTTTGCATTTCCATATGAAAATTTACAGGAATAAATGCACGTAGTTTGAAATCAATGTTGACTCACACATTTCCGTTCAGTTCAGTGAATCTTAACCTGCTAATCAGTGAATTGTCCCTTAAGGTGTGCTCTTGGAATTATAGATTTACAACAATACATCATGTTTTGCTTTTAAACGGTTTTTGATTAGGTTGACTTAGAGGTGCGCTTTGGCTGTAATTGTCAAACACAAACTTCCCTTCCCTTCCTACTGCAGAATTTGTCCCTCACAATTGTGTAAATGTTTCTCAAATGATTCTTACATTTGCCCTGAATCATCTGTTTGAGGATCAGCTGCATTTCCGACAGCAAGTGTTGAGGTTTTGGATCAACCTCACGTGCACCTTGCATTTTCACAAACAATGAAGTCTTTTACAAAAAAAGCATCACTTTGCTCTAGCAAGAGTTATTTTCCACTGTTAATTATGCCAGAATTAACTAAGACTTATTAAACATGGAAGTAAGTTTGAATGTAATCGACCGATATGATCTGACTATTGGGTCTCCTGTGGTGGAAGAAGTATTCAGATCCTTTATTTGAATAAGAGTAGCGGTACCACTGTGTAAACATACTCTGCTATAAGCCCTGTATTCACAGTCTTACTTAAGTAGAAATACAAAAGTGTTTTTGTTTATCTTTTTTCCTTCATATTACAGCTGCATAGCATACTTAAAGGCATTAAATACAGTGTACTAATAATTGCAGAATAGTTCTGTTAAAATGCAATCTGCATCTCTGGCTTTCTTTGATGGTTTACTATCGTATTTTGTTTAGTAAGCTGTAGTATTGAGTGTAAGATCTGCGCAGAGGAGTGCAAGTGTGGATCTGCTGTAGCCGGAGGCTTTAGACAGGAGTAAGGGGCCGGCTTATACTTGACCAGAGCTAGTTTGTACAACGTGTTGTCCGACCACGTGAGAAATCAAAAATGTCAAACGCTTAAAGACAAAGTTAAGTCACAGAGAGAAATACAGTCACAGAGTGACGTGATGTTAAAAACGGGTTATAAAAACTCTTTCGTAGAAGATGATCATAGTGTTGAACTAGGTTATTCTCGTGGGTAGGATGAGGTTGTTCACATGAAAAGGGAAAGAAATGGACGCCGCAAGCAGGAAAAAAAGAGAGCTAACCCTGCCAGCTGAGCGGGGCTGAGGGTTCCTGAAGCTATTCTGACGGAGTATAGAGGCCCCCCTTCATCTCCAGTGCGGAACAAGTAGTTCAGCTGCAGTTTTTGAACTAAAAGCCGGAGCTGAGAGTTCTGGTTCTGGTGCCGGCCTCGTACACGTCGGTGCCCAGGGGCCCAGGGGCCCGTTGTCTCACAATCCATCCACGGCTGTCAGACAAAGGCAGTGGAGTAAAAAAAGTACAGCATTTCACTCTGAAGTGTTGTGGAATAGAGGTGAAAAATTTGAATTATTCAAGTAAAGGTCAAATACCGTTCAAAATGCAAGTACAGTACTTGGGTAAAGGCATTTAGTTACTTCCCACCAGTGTGCGTCTACATGTGGACACATGAAGCTGAGCTTCACCTTTGCTTTTTTTCTTCGTCGCTTTATAAGGTAACGTGGACATTGTAACATGTGTGCATGTGGTTTCAGCCTGTTAAAAAAGGTCCTGTGTATAAAATGAACTGGTTTAAAGTGGTGGAGTGGAGGAGTGATTGGGCAAAGGATTGACCTGATATAGTTAGAGCTCTCATGGTGGCAGATATCGAAGTTGTGCTATCTCTTCAAAAAAAAAAAAAAAAAAACAACCCTGTGATTCACCATTGAAGGGACTGGTTAACCATCAACCAGAGACACTCCACCTCTCCTCTGGTTAGCGGCACCAGAGGGAAGGAGCTCTGCTGTCAGTCACTGGTCTCCTCTCCGACACCAGTAGGTCCCCATCACACTCAACTGGGCCGGGGAGCTACCTTCTTACTGGGAGGAGCTAGGCCGGTAGAGAGGGAGGGGGTGTTAGTGGAGGTGCGTGGGGGTGTGAGAAGGGAAGGAGGAGTAGGAGGAGGAGGGGGTGGGGGGGCACATTAGCTTCTTGGACAAGTCTTTCTGCCCCACTGTCAGGTAGTTGAGAATTTGTTTGTCCAAAGCACTGGCAGACATGGACATGGCAGACTACAGCGAGGCTCTGGACCCAGCCTATACCACGCTGGAGTTCGAAAACATGCAAGTGCTCCCCTTGGGCACGGGTGAGTTACATATATGCAACTCTGGCGCTGAACTTTGAAACTTTTACTGATTTAAAACTTTGGTCAAGGGAGGACAGAGGGAGTTCTGGCATGAAGTGATAAAAAGGGGTCAGTCGTCCATCTGGTCCTGCTTGCAGAGGGATGATCCTGTGCAGTGGTCGACTTTTATCACCTCTGGGTGCGATGGGAACGCATTAAGAGATCTTGATTTACGAGACTCCGCTCTACTCTCGATGCACTCAGGACATTTGGTCAAAGCGAATTTAACCTGTTTCAGCTTGTAGAGTGATGTGGAGTCAGATTGATTACAGGGGATTGATATTTATTCTCTGATGAAGCAGTAGTCTGAGTATCGTGATCACCGTTCTCCTGTTACAAAACGGTCTGTTCCCACAGTCAAAAGTGCAGGAAAAGGGTTCTGTTTTTGTTTTTTTTCTGAGATGTGCCTACAGTGAAACCAACTTATTTATATATGCAGTCTCCCATGACGCCTGGCTGTGATCCTGATTCTAAAATTCCCACTGTTACTTAAAAAAGGAAGCCAGAATGAGAACTTTGACATCTTAAACTACCTCACCGCTCAACCTTTTCATCACTTACGCATTTCTGCTCTATTATAAAGATGTATAACAATGTCTTTCCATGAGTCATCCTGCCATTTTTAATCTATAGCATGTGTCATGACATACTCTGTGATTGATTGACCCAGTCTGGTGACTAAAAGGAAAGCCGTCTCCAGTGATTGCCTTTTCAGAGGTAATCAAGTATACATCAATTGTGCTCTGTTGACTCTGTCTGAGCTACTCAGGCAGGTTCTCGTGAAGGCTGGTTTTGATCAGCCGTCAGCGGAGCTGATCACTGTATTCGCTCCGGCCGTTCACACCTTCGTAAATTAAACCATCTTGACAATCTGTCGAGGAGAAACGCTTTTTTGCGGCCCCTGAACTAGTGATCAAGCATATTTCTGGATGGCTGCCCAATATCACCTAATTAAGCCTTTAAAAAACCCCATCTCCCCTGGGTTTGGGTCAGCCCGTCACACGTTTAAAACTGATGACCTAAAAGCCTGCCGTCCTGACGAGACGTCTCTTTCTCTCCCCCTTCCCCATGTGTCAGACTCCTCACCGGCAGAGAGCGGCAACATGAACGCTACCGGCCACCTGGCAGCGGGGAGCCTGTGCGCCATATGTGGAGACAGAGCCACTGGCAAACACTACGGGGCCTCCAGCTGCGACGGCTGCAAGGGCTTCTTCAGACGCAGCGTCCGCAAAAACCACATGTACTCGTGCAGGTGAGGACAGCAAAGCACTGCACACTTAACCCTGCCCGTGAAGCCAGATCCCAGCTCTGTTTGTGAGAGTGAAAGAGAGACAAAATGTGTTTTAATAAGTCATTGGTTATAAGATCCTAACTGCTTCTCAGGCTGCAACTAATGATTTTTTTTGGATTATTGATTCATATGCCAATTATTTTCTTGATTAATAGATAAATCTTTTCGTCCGTACAATGTCAGAAAATGGTAGAATAGTTGAAAAAATGCCAGTTATGATTTCCAACAGCCCGTCCAATCTCTTGTTCCGTCCAACTAACAGTCCAAAATCCAAAGACATAAGGTTAACTATCATATACGAGAAAGAAAAGCATCAAATCCTCACATTCGAAAGGCTGGAAACAGCAGCTGCTGGGCATTTCTGCTCAACAAAATGAGACAATCCTTTGGTTATTAGCTGTGGATTTACTTTCTCTTGACCGACTTAATTAATTAATGGACCGATCATTGCAGGCTTCACTCGGTCAAGTTTCTTTTTTGAATCTGTGACAGCTCAAGCTTATTCCGTTCACTTCACCAGGTTCAACAGACAATGCATTGTGGACAAAGACAAGCGAAATCAGTGCAGATACTGCCGACTGAAGAAATGCTTCAGAGCTGGCATGAAGAAAGAAGGTAGGAGACTTTCGTCTGTTCAAAGCAAACTGGCTGACTCTATAAAGTCAGTTTTTTGGGGGTTTTTTTTGGGTGAAAGTAGCGGTAGATTTTCTGGCAATCTCACTCTTTTCAAAAACAAAAAAACAAAAAACAAAACAAAGCAAAACAAGCCAGAATTTCCCATTTAATCAGCAAATCACAGCCAGAGAGTGAACTGTCGGTACTGAATTGACACGACTCGTCTGAATGTGTTGCAATACCCAGGAGAGTAGTACTTTGTTAATGTTCACTCCGCAGAGCGCTGAAGTCTCTGACCAGCTTATGCTGAGCAAACATTTCAGAGCAATAATAGCTGTATACTGATAAACATTATAGCCTTGGAGGACTTATTTTTCTTTTAAATGACTCAGTGTCCAACTTTTGTGTGACAAACAAGTGGAGGAAATTGAACATTCTTCGTTGTTTTCATGCATTTTAACTGTACTTAGCTGCATGGAAGTTGCACCCCCCCCCCGCATGTACGGGCTGAATACAAGTCTGTGTTTGTTTTTAGCCGTGCAGAACGAAAGAGACAGAATCAGCACCAGGAGATCCAGCTATGAAGACAGCAGTTTACCATCCATCAACGCACTCATCCAGGCAGACGTGCTGTCAAGACAGGTACTAAATCGTCTTTGGGACTCACGTCTCACTGCCGTTAATGATAAGACGTCAAGTGACTTCACATCTGCATTGCCTTGTGTAGATCACCTCCCCTGCTCCTATACTGAACGGCGACATAAGGACCAAAAAGATCGCCACCATCACGGATGTGTGTGAGTCCATGAAGCAGCAGCTGTTGGTGCTGGTGGAGTGGGCCAAGTACATCCCAGCCTTCTGTGACCTGCCCCTGGATGACCAGGTAAGACTCATACACAGACAAAGTGTACATAGTTGTATAGACACTCTGGTCACTCATCAACCAGTCTACTCAAAACCATGGTGTGGGCTACAGGAGCACACGGGGATAGACTGTTCCTTCTGAATAAATAAAAATATTCTAGAACAAAGGAGACGAATGGTACGAAAATCTCTAAGGACTACGAGGGTTTTTTCATCACCCAAAACCTTAAACTCTTCCACCACCAGAGTGGTTAATGTATTTTAATCCTGAGTTAGAATATGTTGATCTTGTTTTAAAGTTATATCCCTCCTTGAAAAAAAAATGCAGAATCATTAACAGTGTGATCACCAGGCCTTAGTAACTGATTTGCTGATGGTATATTAGTGAGGAAGCCAGTGTCATCCCCCGGGCTTTTTCTCATGCTCTCTCTTTTTGAAGCTTCAGTTTCCACACCGAGCTTCAGTTATTATCACACAACTAATAAGCAGATTCATTCATTGTGTTTCAGGTAGCTCTGCTGCGAGCTCATGCTGGAGAACATCTCCTGCTGGGTGCTGCAAAGAGGTCCATGCTTTACAAAGATATCCTCCTATTAGGTAAAACTGACACATGAACAACGCTCATTGGTCAAGAGGTATTGCCTCATCCGGGAAAAATTCTAATCTAGTGTTTTCAATTTCTCCCTAAAATGTGATTCTCCTGCAGGAAATGACCACATCATTCCCAGAAACTGCCCAGAGTTGGAGGTGGGCAGGGTGTCAGTGAGGATCCTGGATGAGCTGGTGCTTCCCTTCCAGGAGCTTCAGATAGACGACAATGAATATGCCTGCTTGAAAGCCATAGTTTTCTTTGACCCAGGTACGACTACTGACCAACCTTTTGGACTGTGTGAGGTACTTGTCAATTAAAAAAGAATCAGTGAGAAGTTCAAAAGCCTGGTCGTGTGAAGAGAGTATTTTAGATACTGTACACAGAGGAAAAGTTACGACTCATTAACAGACTGCCTCTTGTAAACACCCCTGCTTTTATTTGCCCACAGATGCTAAAGGTCTGAGTGACCCTGGAAAGATCAAGCGGATGCGATACCAGGTCCAGGTCAGCCTGGAGGACTACATCAACGACAGGCAGTACGACTCTCGAGGCCGCTTCGGGGAGCTGCTCCTGCTGCTGCCGACGTTACAGAGCATCACCTGGCAAATGATCGAGCAGATCCAGTTTGTCAAACTCTTTGGCATGGCCAAGATCGACAACCTGCTACAAGAAATGCTTCTTGGAGGTGAGCTCTTTCTCATTATTTGTAACCAGCCGTGGCAGAACATGACGTCTGAACCTCAAAGCTTTGAGTCGACACACAGAATCAATGTGTATGAACAGTATGGACAATAGAGAGGACTGTGGCATCCTTTGTGCAGTCAGATCTGCCTTAGTAAATTAAGATTTGCTGTATATTTGTGTGTTTGGTCTCTCAGGTTCTGCCAACGAAGCTCCACATGCACCTCACTCTCTGCACCCTCACCTGGTGCAAGAGCATCTCAGCACCAATATTATAGTGGCCAGCAACATGCCAACGCCGATCCATAATGGTCAAATCTGTAAGTACGAAGCATGTTTCCACAAAATGTCCTCGAACGCGTAGCGCACATGTTGTGGCGTCTAGGATTCATTCTCTGTCTTCAGCTTGAACGTTCAGCTTTTTACATCGCCACACACAGGGGACGTTCTTGTGTACCCCAGTTCGATCAGGGTGATCCGGAGCATTCATTTAAGCCGACTGAAATTTATCGTATTTTGATTAACAGAGACTATCAAATTTCCCCTCACACAGCTCCATGTGCAGTCTAGTCAGGTACCTGGAAGGGAAAACAGGCTTGGCAGAATAATCCGCTAAATTCTTCATGGAAACTAATCTGGCTTATTTTGTCAAAGAGAACTTCTGTTATTCTTTCTTAACATGTTTAATGCTCTGAGAAATTTCACAAAAGTGCTTATTCCTTATCTTAAAAATTGTTTTGCCCCACGACATGTTAGACCACGGAACGGTAAATATACACCTGCCTGTGCCGCAGCTTCTCCCTCTGACTCGCTCCTGTTTCTTTGTGTTCTGCTTTTCAGCCACTCCTGAAACCCCAATCCCGTCTCCGCCTACTGCCTCCAGCTCAGAACATTATAAAATGGCTCAGGGGGTCATAGCCACCGCGCCCAAGCAGCCAACCTCCATCCCTCAGCCCACCATTACAAAGCAAGAGGCCATCTGACAACCCCTCTGAATCCTTATCCCTTCAGTTTTTTTTTAAAAATGCCTTAAACCAGGGTCCTTGTATGTAAGTTCATACACAATCAGCATTGAAGCTGTTAAGTTGACTGAAACAATAAAGTAGCTAAATCTATAGAATGTAATTGCAGTTGTGTCCCTTGCAGATTGTTCAGGGGTTCTTTATGTTCTAACATGCAGCTGTAGTTGAGCTCCACAGCTCAGCGAAAGCCAGACAAAACTACAAGCATTGAAACGTTCCAGGCAAACTGGTGTTTTGTAAGATCGACAATTAGAAAAACGTACATTACTGTATATAAATAGTTTATTACTGGGTAAACATCGCTTCCTTTAGCATGGTGTGTGCAGTACGGCTTTTGTTAGACATGGTGATGTGATCATGTCAGTACTATATGAATGTTACAACAGGCCTTACATTGTCATGTATTTAGTGTTGCACAGTATTTTATTTTATGTTCATTAGTGATGAAATGGTTTCAGTCATGAACTCGGAAAACGTCTTTTTTCTCAACGCTAAAGGAGAGGATCTCAGCTTTTTGGGGTCTTAAATACTCTGTGACAAGACTTAAATATCTGCGGTTCCTTTTATATGCTGGAAAATGCATATTTACAGTAGTAAAATGTAACATGCTAAAATTTACACCAAGAAATTTTGGTACATATGGTGAACTCGGTGGTGCCACTTTGTAATAGTCACAAGCAGACACACTGAGGAAGTTTCCCAATAACATGTTGTATTGGTTTTTAAAAATATATATTATATTTTTTGTTTAGTACTTTGTCATGGTTTAACTGATGGAATAAATTGTGCCTTGTAACCTGTACTGCCTTTAAAAAACAGGCAATGTTTTGCCTTACAATGTGAACATGATTTAATAAATCTCAAGATCTATTTTTACATTTTTAGCAGGCCATATTTTATGCCGTCTATAATTATAAGAGAAGACTTTGCTGAGGAAAGAATGGGATTGCACACTCTCAGATAACAAATGGTACAACTTAAAAAAAGGGAGATCAGGCATGTGGTAAAGTCTCTGGAGGAAAGAAACGGGTCCAACGTGGCAGTGCGGCTTATTCGCTGATAGCCTATTGCAACATGTTGCTTCAGATTGATAACTGCCATAAAATCATTTTAGATAGCACTGATTCAAGACAGATAGAGACAGGAAGACAACCTGAAGGATTTTTTTCCTACATTCTATATATAAAAAAACAAAAAAAACCCAAAAACAAACCTGTAGCTAATGCCAATGTGCTGCATTTAGACTCAACTGGATTACCATTACAGTGGTTTGACACAAGCGGAGGCCTCAGACATGAAGGTCACCCCTAAAGATTCTTTTTTTTTTTTTTCTTCAGCCTGCAGCTGAGTACGATTCAGGCAAACTCTGCCATCTACTGCTTTCAGGTGTAACTGATATATCCGATCTGTCATGGAAAAAGGTGAAAACACCAACCCTCTGATACAGACAGTTTAATGATTTACAGACAGAAACATTTGAAAATAAAAGAAAAGGAAATATAAAGATGCATGCAGGTATTCACGTACTACAGTGACCCATTGGTGGAAAGTAAATTTACTCTAAAAGTGCTTTACTTAAGAGTTTTCATATTCTGCTACTTTGTACTCCACTACATGTGAGAGGGAAATATTGTACTTTTTAAAACACTACATTTACTTTACAGTTATACTGTAGATTAAAAAAAAAAAAACACAAAGCAGTTGTTCCAGCCCTTGTTGGCCTGTGGCCACTCGTTCAAAATCAGTGTCTAGTCAGGGCTACTTGTCACATTTCAGATGTCTATGAGGTGTTAGCAGTTGTGAGTGATGTCCTACCTTAACATATGCTGGTTGAACTTCAGAGGAAGTAAAATTAACCAGTATTTCACAACAAAAGTAAAGATTAGAGAGAAGTCCAAAAAACAAAAACAAAAAAAAAAAAACACATTTTTGTATCAGAATTTTTTTTTTGTCTTCCCTTTCACATCAATCATCTCACCACCACATCTACCTTTGGAGGGGATCTGACGCCTAGACTGGGAACAACTGGATTAAAATACTCAATGTGAAGTAGTTAAAAACTAGCTCCCGCTCAACCAGCTACAGCAGTAACATGCTGCTTGCACATCAGTGTTAACAATCTCAAAATGTCTAATAGAATCATATATCAGTCACGGGGGACATGTTACTGCAGAGCAAGTACTTTTACTTTACTTTACCTACCTTTTGTTCATAACACTTCTGTACTTTTATCTAAGTAGGATTTTGAGTGCAGGATTTTTACTTGTGGTGGACTATGTTTACATTGTTAGTGGTTCCTCTACCTCAGTAGAGGATCTGAATACTTCTTCCAGCATTGCTGTACCCTAAAAAATTACCGGCTCTATTTTTATAAGAGTGCCATCACGTGTCGTGGTAAATATAGGCCCGATGCTTTAAACTAATTTCAGTAATTAACAAAGCTTGAGGAAGTGCAGAATTTCTATTTATGTTGGTTTGCAAGATGTGAGATTCAGGTGCGATGAAGCACCGAGAAAGGTTCGAGAGAGGTGTGGTACAGTAATTGTGTTTAGCAAGTAAAACCTTGCCACGTCTGTTAGTCATTTGTGAAAGTAACGTTTTTGAAGGACTAGTTTTTAAAGTACAAAAACCTACTTGAGAGAGACTCACACAACAGCCATGAAAAAGCATTTTTGTCTATATTGTTTCGATTTTGAGTATGCTACGATTCGCGTTGGGCTACTTTCCGAGGGGCCATGAAAGGCAGCACAGCCATCAAAACAACAGACGTAAGGCTCGAAAGCGCGGCTGCGTCACAGAGCGTCACATGTCCCAAATGGACCAATGAGAGAGCGCCATTTCTCCACCCGGAAAAAGGATTTTTCTGACAGGTTGGTTTGTGGATTTTTTTTTTTTTTTTGACGCTGTGGTTCTGGGTCGTTGCGGCTGTTTTATTTCTTTGAAGACATTTTATCACTTGCCAATGGATGCTCATAAAAGGCCTCTACGTCGGTCCTAGAAGGTCAATGTTAAACGCATTTTCGGGTTGGTATTCAGTCATTATTCGGAATGTAGTTCTGTCGCAGCGGTTGAGTGGAGGGTCAGGTTGAATTAGCCAGACTGACTCACTGCTGAGTAAACGCAAACAGCGGGCACGTTAACGCTGTGGTGGCTTTGCAGGCAACCCTCCTGCCTCTTCTTGGGTGTCGGGGGAACGTTTTACGCCCCAAAATCTGTTGGCCAGAGTTCAGGTGAAGTGGCATGAATGGATGTAAACTATGCAATGGTGGAATGCAACGACTGTAAGATCATTTACTCCAGTAGTGTTACAGTTTTAGGTACAGTTTTGAGGTACTTTTACTTGAGTATTTTTGTGCTACTTCTACTCCCGTGGCCAGATTATCTCCTGGGGGGACCCCAAGGCAAGAATGTGTTGCTGGACGACCCCTATTGACGCCCACTGGCGGTTTCCCGAGACACGCAGTGACCAGCCAGTACCTTAGAGCTGAAATGATTAGTTGATCAATTGATTAGTTGATTAGTTAACAGACAAATTAATTAATCGAAAAATGCCAAAAATTGACTGGTTTTCTATGATAGTTAACTCCGAATTTGGGGGTTTTTGACTGTTGGTCAGACAAAACAAAGCAATGAGAATATGTTTACTTGGGCTTCGGGGAATAATTATGGGCATTTATCAGTGTTTTCTAAGATTTTATACACAGAACAATCAGTCTATTGTTTAAAAAGATATTGTCAGCTGTGTTGACAGTGAAAATACGTGTTGGTTGCAGCCTTACAGATCTCCTGTGATGGAACAGTAGTGCCTCACCTGAGGTTTTCTGTGGGTTAATTACTTGACACACAGAAAAAAGTGAAAGCAATCTGACGAAACAAACTTAACGACAAATGAGCTCAGCGTGAGAGTCCCTCTTCGAGACCCGACCCACAAGACGGAAGATCTGTCAGGGTGGATGTTCTACTTCACTGGTGCAAATTTGCAATTAATCAAATTATGTAGACAGAAATAGAGGAGAGTAAACCTGGGGCTTCTGGGGGCCATTTGTCCGGTTGGAAATCCAGCCTTGTTAATTCACTATATTTTGGAGGCAAATATTGTCACTCCACTGCATTTATCTGACATCTTTGGTTACTTTGCAGATTCAGATTCAGATTGTTAATAGGAAATATAGTCAACTAATACATAATGACGAATTAGTGATTAGTTCTACCTTTACCAGCTGCAACATTAGTGATGCTTACAAATTCATGCCTAAATATTTATAATCCCTTAATACAATGTACAGTACTGTGCAAAAGTTTTAGGCACTAAAAGTAAAGTGAGGATACTTTAAAAAATAATGCCACGAATTGTTTTCATTTATCAATTAACTTTATACGAAGCGCAGTAAACAGAAGAAACCTATATCAAATCAATATTTGCTGTTACCACCCTTTGCCGTTAAAACAGCACCAGTTCTCCTCGGTGCACTTGCGCACAGTTTTTTATGGTACATGGTAGGTAGGTACTTCCAAGCATCTTGGAGAACTTGCCACAGTTCTCCTGTCTATTTAGGCTGTCGCTGTGTCTCCTGTCACTTCAGGTTAATGATTGTGGTTCAACCTAGGTATAAACGTTTAATCATGCACTGGGCTGTTTGCCTACTAATACCTTTTTTTTTTTTTTTTTTACCCTCTTTTGACCTAAGTTTTTTTTAACCACAAAGTGGTCTGTCACTTTGTTATTCTCTTTAACGGCATATTAATTACACTATTTGCAAAAGGAATTTTTGGAAATCTAAAAATTTTACCCACTGACACACCAATGCAATAGATATAAAATAACCATCAACAAAAGAGATGTTATTGCGAAACACCTAACAAGTGCCTAAAACTTTCCCACAGTTCTGTATATTATTGTGAAATTGGCTATACTGCACAATGAGCACTTTTACTTTGAGTGCTTTAAATATATTTTGATGTTAGTACATATGTACTTTTACTTATGCTGAATGCAGGACTTATACTTGTAACAGACAATTTCTACGCTGCGGTATTGCTACTCTTATTTATGTAAAAGATCTCAGTGCTTGTTCCACCACTGAAACTATGTGTGCAACACCTGATACTATAAGCTCCTGTCTAAGCTTTAGTGTCTTCCCACTAATTGCCTCTTTGATGCCTCTTGTGTGTTGCTTTCCAAACAGCTTCTCCCGGTCAGTCCATGGCCGATCAGCATGAGTCCATCGATCTCAGGTCTCCTCCAGTGGACCCATCAGCAGCTGCAGGACACAGCTGGTTCCCTGTGATCCCTCCACCCATCTATTCCTGCACCCTGACCCCTGAACTGGTGGCCAAGGCACGGGAGGAGCTCCAGGAGAAACCAGAATGGCGTCTCCGGGATGTCCAAGCACTGAGAGACATGATACTGAAGGTTTTGCTTTGTGCTTTTATGCCATGTTGAGATTCATATAAACATAAACATAAACACGGCTGCTTACAGGAAGACTGCCCCGTGTATGCCAGTAACATTTAAAGTAGGACGGGGCAACTTGGTAGAAAACATCCCAAAAAATTAGAGGACTTTGTCCCTATATCCTCCAAAACTGTCAAGTCATGAAAGTTGGCACCGAATGCCAGTGATGGAAAGTAACTAAGTCCATTGACTCAAGTACTTTACTTAAGTACAGTTTTGAGGTACTTGTACTTTGAGTGTTTCTATTTTCTGCTGCTTTATGCTTCTCTTCATTATTACATTTTACATTTTAGAGGGATTTGTATTCGAGCCTTAAACTGCACTACATCAAATTTACAACTTCAGTTACAACGATCGTGATCATCTTATAAAATATGATGCATTATTATGAATTGAAGGCCCTGTACACCGACGCAGGTGTTTGCAGTCACTGTGTCGGGTTCGACCTGCTCTGGTTGGAGTTTGCAAACCTCTTCCGGGATTTACACGAAGTCACCGAACTCAAGGTGATAATCAGAGAGAAGAAGATTTAACTCGCCCCCCTCATTAATCATTAAATTAACAGATTGCACAAGATTCAAAATATATAAAATCTTTCAGCACTTTTGGGGCTCTCTAACACAACACTCTAAAAGGGGCAGTTTTTCTGCATAATGAGTAGTTTTACTTTCGATGCTTTAAGTATGTTTTCCTTGTAAAAGTTAATACTTAGTTAATTTTATGTCTTTCTACTGTTCTTATTAATGTTGCCATTATTTTGAAGTGTTTTATTTTGTTTCATCACAAGCCGTCTTTTGTTGTTCTAGTTTTTAGCAGCTTTTCATTCGCTGAACTCTTATTTTTCCACCTGACTCTGCAGGAACAGCCCAATCTCCGGACAAGGCTGGACGACACCTTCCTCCTGCGCTTCCTGCGGGCCAGGAAGTTTGACTACGACCGTGCCCTGCAGCTGCTGCTCAATTACCACGCAGGTCGTAAAGCCTGGCCCGAGGTGTTCCAGGACCTGAAGCCATCCACAGTGAAGCACGTCCTGGACCTGGGCTTTCTCACGGTCCTGCCGCAGCCGGACCCCAATGGAAGATACATACTGTGTCTTCGGCCAGGTTGGTGTCTGCTTCATCTTCAGTGGAGAATTCATCAGTTTTGCAGGGACTTAACCCTTCCATAATTACCGTTCTTCATTTAGCTGATTACTCCGTAGAGCTCAAACTCAGTGTATTTCTTGAGTTCTCTGTATGACTAATAGCCACTTACTGACAGTTCTGCCGGGATGTGCTTTACGCGTGATTCACAATTATAATTCAACTCGATCTCCTTTTGCAGGAAAATGGAAACCAAATGATTATCCATTTGTTGACAATGTGAGGGCCATTTATCTGACTCTGGAGAAGCTTATCCAGCCAGAGGAAACGCAGGTGAACGGTATCGTCATCTTAGCCGACTACACCGGAGTGGGCATGTCACAGGCATCCAACCCAGGCCCGTTCCTTGCCAAAAAAGTTGTGAGCATCCTCCAGGTAAGAACTGTAACATCTGATGATAGAGGTAATATATTTATCTGACAGAAATATAACATCCTACGATCTGCTTGAACTAAATTTATTTAAAAACAAAATCAGCAAAAAAATGAAACAAGGAAAAACAATTGTCCTTTTCAACAATAGCCCTCAAGTTTTGTCGTGACTGCAGTGTGTGCAATATTTACATAAGCACACAAAACGCACGTGAAATGTTTGAGAAGGACCAGCTGTGACTGTTCTGAGTGCAGTTTCTCTTCTAATTCACAGGATGGGTTTCCAATCAGAATCAAGGCTGTTAACATAATTAACGAGCCCAGGATCTTCAAAGGCATCTTTGCCATAATTAAGCCGTTTCTGAAGGAGAAGATGGCAGAGAGGGTAACTATTGTCCTTGAATTGTCTCTGACTCTTTTGTTTTAAAACAAAGGCCTGTTTCGAATCACGTGCCTCCCTTTTATCTGCGTTTTGTGCTCCAAATTAATATTCTGTTTTCATCTGTGAAGATGAAAGGCCAAGCATTTTCTTTTCAGAAACCCCAACACAACCCGTTATTTTCTAAACTTTCTCGAGAGGTGTTGCTTTGTTCATTTCAACATGCAGCAGCTGATTTTTACTAATTTGGGGACAGCAGGAGCCAGCTGTAAACACAACACTGACATGTTATCACCCTTCAAGTTGATATGGCAAACTGCTTAGCACACAGATGCTCTTTTACACAGGCAGCAGATGCGGAGCAAGGTTAGCATTCATTTAGAGTCGTGTTTCTGGCCACCTGGCAAATGTAAGTCCAGTTATTCACTCAGCGTTTAGCTCTGGTTTGCACCCCACCAGCTCCTGGGGGATATACCCGGGTCCTTAGCTGCCAGGTGCTCCAGTGTGTTCACCAGCTACCTGCTGCCTGGGGCTGGGCAGATAACATTTAGCGAGTGACCCAAAACTAAAGCTGTGGGCTGTAAAACCAAAAAACAAAGAGCTGAAAGAAGCCATAGGAGATAATTATTTATGGGTTCACTGCTACGAGTGAAAACCCTTCAGATTACATGAAATATTGATTATAGCCACTTTAAATAATGAAGCCGGTGACGTCACTGGCATGGTATCTCTGCTGTCTCCCCGAACAGTACATCCTCCACGGCTCAGATCTGCGCTCCCTGCACCGGAACATCCCCCGCTCGGTCCTGCCAGAGGAGTACGGTGGCACCGCGGGCCACCTGGACATGTGCGCGTGGTCCAGACTGCTGCTGGACTGTGAGGAGGAGTTTATAGTGGAGTTCTGCCAACCGGATCCACTAGAGGGCGTGCTGCTCCCAGACGCCATGCTGTTTGCAGGAGAGCAGACCAGCGGGCAGGACGACGACACCTTCAGGGGGCTGCGCTCCCAACTTTACTACTGTTACTGATGCACACTGTAGATGCGTAGACTCCCATCACTGAGAGGACATTTTCTGTTTCATTCGAAACATGTGTGTAGACTTTTACAGGGCAAGTTGCCAATATTATACATGATTTATTTTACTAACAGAGCAGCACTACTTTAGGCAGATTGTCTTCTCTAATTTACACGTTGCCCAGCATTTAATCGTGGTTCAGAGGCAGCTGCAGACTCAGGCGAAGAGGTTTTTGACAAGAGCCGAGGCATGTTTAGACGTTATTGGTGGCCTCTATGAATTGATTTCTGGTATTTACAATAAAGGATAGATCACAATTTTTCAATATATAATGCCCACATGTGCATTGAAAGAGGTGTTGCTTGATGTAAACATTCCTTCTGTCCATACTTCCTAATGTGCCTCCAATGTAAGAGACGGGGGACTAAATCCACAGTCCTCATTTTGTGTGTATCGGAAGCTAATAGGAGGACTCAGCAGTCTCGGTTAGCCAGATTACGTGGGCATCTACTAAGGTTACTGTCTTTGTAGTACAAAATTCCCTATTAATGTTACCAGCTATCCACTAAAGCTCGGCTTGGAAAACACTGTCCAGAGAAACACAAAGAGGGAGTATGGTACTAAAAAAACCCCTCATTTTTCACTAACTGAAGACTGCAGCGGCCTCATGTTAGCTTTACCCGAACTTTGAAAAACATTTTAGCCTGGAACGTAGACTTTGCATTTTGTCCCCCGTCTCGTTGGGAGGGGCTCTCTTAACGGCCGGTATGAACAGGAGGACTTAAAACGGCAGGCGGAAACTGTTTGAATGTACAAATGGGCACGAGTGCTGCTTTTGGAAAGACATGGAAAATGTGAAGCTATCCCTGAATACTTTCCACTGAGGAGGATTTCTAAAAACAGCCTCTCAAACTCGCATCTCCTCAGTTTGTTTATTATCCGAAAAACCGGCAGTCATAGACTGGCCATAAGTGCTCTGCCTGCGTGGTTACATCACCCCTCAACTGATACAAAATGGTGACAGTGTTTGTGTAGGTAACCATCTCATACATTGCCTTAACCTGTTGCTAGCCAGTAGATTCTCCTAAAGATGCATCATGAGTCGTGTTGGATTTGTGCGTACCAAAGCAATACTCATGTTTATTCTCACCAGGGCTTGTTTCACAAAAGGTTGGACGTACGGTACTTCACTGTTAGGGAGTGGAAATAGTTGGCCGCTGTGGCTGAGATAAAGAGTAATGTCATAGATTTAGCAGTAAATGTTTTTGTTCAACATCTCACTCATGCTCAGAATTTCAGGGCCTTTGTTTAGCCGGTGCTTTAGTTTTCTCTAAAATCTTCTTAGAGGATTATTTTTCTAAGTTCTGATAATCTGCCTTATGTTTTTTTGTGTTAACCTTTTTTCGACCCGTTTGCCTGCGTTTCATCGTGCAGTCTTAACACAGGGCCATTACTGATCAAAGTAGTCACGCGGGGAAGAGAACATTCAGTCCTGACTCTGCGGAGACCTGGTTTTCGGCAAATTTGACACGAGGCCATGTACAGAAATGTGCAATAATGTTGTATCTGTTTTCACGTGGTAGCCCGACGCTAACTTGAATAAATTCCTTTAGTCTTTTATATTTTTATTTTCAGCATGTCTGTGACTATAAGCTGTATTGTGTTGCAGGGTATTTATCATTGGTGGTGTAGACAGTAAAGTAAAGCTCAAACTGAGAAACTGTGCTATTTGTGTCTTGTTTGTGCCGTGGATGCTGTTGTTGGCAGAGGGTGGCGGCGCGCTGCGAGCTCTGGGGAACTTGTGGGCATTTTCACGACATAATTGCTGCTGACTCGAGCAGCGTTTCCCAAACTGGGCTCATGGGTCCCCAAAGACATCAGTAAAATACAGTGGCGGAGGAAGTATTCTGATTTTGTTTACCTAAGTAGAGGTAGTAATAACACAGTGTAGAAATACTCCATTTGCAAGTAAAGGTCCTGCATTCTAAAATCCCCCCCCCCAAAAAAAAAAAAATAAAAGCACATTTTTTCTAGCTTTCTTCTTTCCCCTTCTGTCGTTAATCATGTCATGACCACTCAGATCCCTTGGAGGGGCCTGACGACCCGGTTGGGACTCACTGGACTAAACTACCTCCCAGTACACACAGAAGGTAAAACTATCTGCGCCTGCTCCAGCAACAGCAGTACAACGCTACGTACACATCGACGCATCAGTGTTGACAGAATCATAATTCTGTCACCGTCGGGGACCCGTTTTTCTGCGGAGCAGGAACTTTTGGCACTTTAAGCCCATTTTACTGACGTGGTGATACTTTTTAATGCAGAACTTTTACTTGCAATGGAGTATTTTCACATTGTTGTATTTGCGCTTTTACTTAAGGATTTGAATTCTTCTTCCGTCGCTGCTGTTAGATAAATGTTGTGGAGCACCAAGTTCGACATTTCCCTCTGAAATGTAGCGGTCTAAAGTAGCTCAACTTCGGTTTTACTTAAATCCAGTTCGCCACAAACATACTTGGTTCATTTCCACCACTGGAGAGACAGTGTTATTTTTAAATTTTAGCACAATGGAAATAAAAAAAAAAGAAGCAACGATTATGTAATTGTCGAGCCTGTGATATACAATATTCTAAAGACTGAATAACTGTGAGTGCTCCCACATGATGGAAAGGGCATTTATGCCGAGCAGATCCATGGGTGAACCATATGCGCTCGGCGTGTTGACATTTGGAAAACCTTTAATGATCAGATGAGTCACTATGCTTTTAATTTTCATTATGGTTTTTAGTGCTTAACATGGCGGTCAGGGCTCAGGGCAGCTTGAGCAGGTTTTCTATTCAGTGGTTGAACAAACAACAGAGACAAAAAAGAAAAGAAAACACGGAACTATATGTGTTTTAAACAATGAAGAGTTTACAGTCAAGATTAAAATAGGTTTGGCGTGTGGGTCTGTTGGTTTGATACTGGACCACTGCCATCTGGTACACTTAGACAGGACTCCTTCATTTGTCCTGTCTCTTTCATGAGACTTGGACTCTATTTTAACTCCCCGCAGCCCTCCGCTGAGGAATATCGTTGGCTCTCTGTTTCCATGGCATTCACTTAGCGAGCAAGACTCGGGTGGTACGGGAGCTCTTAATGATGCGAAAAAGAAAAAACGGGCAGATCAGTTAAAGGAGCTCCTCGTTCATCTCAGGGTTTTTCTTCCGGACTGTTAAAGACACTTTAACGGTGCTGAAAATACCGTCCGAACAGCGGTAACTATTGTTAAAATGACCTCCTGGGTTTCCAAAAGGTTGCCGGATATTTATTTTATTAACAACTACTTTCATTGCTGATTAATCTGCAGATTTTCTTCCTCGATTAATCGATTAATCTTTTAAGACTATGTAAAGGCCATATGATGTTAGAAAGAAAGCGAAAAACGTCTAATACGACGGTCCTGCAATAAATCCTCCCTTCACGAAGGTTATGAAACCGTTTCGAGAGAGGCGTTGATGCAAGCCTTCCTGGAGGCTGCCGTTTGTGGTGCTGTTGAACCACGTTGTACTATACTGACAGGTGTTCCTATTATTTTTCGTCCACCCCATTTATATCGGTGGGGGCCGGGCTCAATAACAGAAAACAGCCTTGCTGTATACAACAGTTTGTCATGGGGTAGTTTAACGCAGTTTCAACAAAAACTGAACATTGCAGCCCTCGTGAAGGTTGGATTTATTAATTATTTTTCTTTCATAATCAATTGGCAGTTGGCTGTTCAAAGTGACAGAAAATAGCAAGAAGCTTCGTTATTGCCGGATCCCATGTGAACATGTTCAGGTGAGGCCCCAGTCTAAAAAACACACATACTGTGGGAAAAAAAAAAAAATATTTAAGCTTTTTCTTCTAAAAAATGGCTAAAACAATTGACCAGCTGTCAGGAAGGTTTCTTGGTTCTTGGAGAAACAATGAAATATGTGCAGTGGGGGGGTCAATTTGGTCGCACAACTAATTTTGGCCCCCGGGGGGGGGGGCTAGGTGTGTGTAATAAACTGCCGACTGAGTGTGTGAGGCAGCACCGGTGAGCCCTCTCCTGTGTGCAGAGTAAAGGGCTCAAGAACCACCAGGAGAAACATGTGGTTGCTTCCCTGCGAGGAAATCGTGTGGTTCGATGTGCACGAGAGCTACGACGAGCAATAATAATGGTGATAATAATGGTAGTGATGATGATGATGATGATGATGGTGGAGGTGGAGGCAGAAGACGCGTGTCGTGTGTGTGTGTGTGTGTGTGTGTGTGTGTGTGTGAGAGTGAGTCGTCGACGTTCGGCGCAGCGTGGCGTCGGATTCCAGCCCACAGAGGAGCGGGATCCTCCACAGGCCGACTCTGATTGGCTCGGACACGGCCAACTCCATTTTGGAAAAACAGCTGTTTGAAGACACAGCCTCTCCGCGTTTGTTAGCAGACGGAACCCTGAAGAAAACACCCAGGCTTCACGGCACAGACACGCACACGCAAACACACACACACACACTTCTTCACCACACGTTTATTTATTCACCCTTTCTTTCTTTCTTTTTTCCCTTTTCTTTCACACCAGCCTGCTTCAGTTTCGGCTCAGCTCGGCTTGCTGCGTTTTTTTTTTGGTTTTTTTTTTGCCCCCTCGTTTTTGTTTTTTTTGTGTATCCGACCTCCAGGAAACTTAACCGGGGATCCATGGTGTTAAATCTCCATTGTAACAAGTGGATAACAGGAGGCGACCGGACCAAGGTTAGTGGCGGTCTTTTCCTACTGACCGTGTGTGATTGTGATTGTGTGTGTGCGCGTGTGCATGTGCGTGTGTGCGCGCGCGCGCTCTTGTTGTGGCTTTTCGAGCATAATATCTGAAGTGACCGTCCCGCAGGGGGGCTGCGGAGTCACGAAGCGGGGGTTTCTACATGGTTTTTAGGGAGGCTTCCTTTTTTTTTTTTTTTTTCCCACCTGCCAACGCGACGACTGACGCTGGACGGTGCATCTGCCTCGGCAGAGCCCCGAGCTGTCCGCCGTCCTCACCCCGAATCTGTCAAACCAACGTCCTCGTTTCCCCTCGGTGCCAGTTGTATGTGGCATTACAGTACGAATGTTAACGACCCCCCCCCCGACTGCGTGAGGCATTCAAGTGCATCCATTATGCTGGGCGCTTGTGTTTGAATTGTGTTGGTATTGTATTGTATTGTGTGTGTGTGTGTGTGTGTGTGTGTGTGTGTGTGTGTACAGTGTGAAGGGGCTGGCATGGACGTCCTCCCCACACATAAGCCGCTGCATTCAGTGGAGCTAATGAGAGCCCGGATGGCTTCTGAAAGCCTCTCTCATCATTTTTTTTGTTTTTGCCCTGTCAGTGCACCCAGCCAAAGACGCCCCCCCCCCCCCCACGAAACCCACATCCACTTCGCTTTCTATTTCCTAACTCAATAAGATGCCAAGGCAGCGGTGACAGCAGCAGTAACCTGGCTGCAGAGTGAAGAAGGAGCATGTCAGTGCGATTTTTTTTTTTTTTTTTTTTTCCTCTGGAGGTGAAGCTTCTTTACTTATTTATTTATTTTTTGAGGTGACACTGCTGGATGGAGATGGTGCTCAGAGATTCAGCAGCAGGACTGGTGGTGGGGAGCAGCCGGGGACGACCCCCCCCCCACACACACAGACAAAGACACACACACACACACACACTTTGCATGAGTGTTGCTGGGCATGTGCCAGCTGCTGGGCACGGGCACTGGTGAAAAATAAACACTGGCTTCTTGCCGCCCTGTGGTGGTTTGCTTCGCTGACTGTACCCAAAACAGTGTTCTCCCTGGGCTCGGTGCACAGTAACCTTTAAACGTGAACATTAAAATGAACCCGCTAATCTGATTTAGATCAAAATAAAATAAAAAAAGCTTTTGCAGTGCTGCAGTGTAACCACCAGGCTTTATTGTCAGGCCGGCGGCAGTTAACAGAACCGGATTGTGTCTGGTTGTGTCTGTGACAAGCTTAACGAAGAGTGTTTAAAAACAGGGCGTGATGTGTAATCATTTGGCATTTCATGTCTCAGAGAAACTGTTGCACATCAGTGGAGACGTTTTAGATTTATTTTTTTTTTGGAAAGAAAAACAGGCAACTACATGCTTCTAGGTCCAGGGTAGAATATATAACATAAAGGAACAAAGTGAGGGTAATACCTTGGGCTGCAACTAATGATTATTTAAATTTTTCTGTGGATTATTTCTCGGTGAATTGTTTGGCCTGCCAAGCTGTAAAAAGTGTGCATCTCGAATTTCCTAAAGGCCAAGGGGATGACATCAAATTGCTTTGTCCAACCAACTCTCCAAAACACTAAAGATATTCAGTTTACTATCATATAAGATCAAGACAAGCAGGAAATCCTCCCAATTCAGAGGCTGGAACTAAGGGACGTTTGGCATTTTTGCTTGGGAAATGACTGCATTGGTTATCAGAATAATTGCATATTAATTTGACTAATCGTTTCAGCTCGAGTAATATGCCAAAGAGCAAGAAAACCAAATGCACGTCACGTTTGCATATTTTGCCGAGGGCTATAGCTGAAGGTGAGTCTGTCTGGACGTACGTTACGTAGCAACATCGTTCCTGGACATTAGTGAAAAAAAAAAATCACATGTCGTGAGGGGATGGAGCCCACCTGATGAATTTAAGATTACAGTCTGACATGTCAGACATGGCTGCTTTCCGAACAGCTGTCTACCGCCTTGTCTCCTCCTTTTTTTGTACCAGCAAACCAAACATGGTCTGTTATCCTTCAGAATGGCCAAGGGGGATTGAGGGCAGCCAGAGCGGAGAGCGCAGTGAGGCTGGAAAACCCCTGCTACTGGAGAGAGACACACACGCATGCCCAGCTGACCTTTGACCGAGCCCAGCAGAACCTTCCCCCCTGTGTTTCGGGTCATGATTACTGACTCAGAACACGGTGCAGGGAAGAAAAGACAGACCCGCCAAGATTACGTGTGCTGGTGTTCTGGCCGTTACGAAGGCTCTTCCTCGGAGGGCCTTTGTTGTGGTTGTGCGGCTTCTAATCCGTGACGCCGGTTACACCAGAAAGCAGCCAGATCGTGAGCGAGCGGGTCATGCGAGCGCAGCTATGATTATCTGCAGTGCTGCATGACCAACGCTCTCACCGGCACCGTTCTCCTCCTCCAACTCCTTCAGCAAATGGAAGTCATATCAGCTCCTGCTGAGGGCTGCCAACAGTAAGATGATTACTCTAAGAACATTTGGGCCCCTATATCCCTGCGCTGAGAGCCTGCATTAAGTATTCACTACGGGGGTGGGAACGGTTACTGTGTGGTTGTTTCCCTCAGTCATTTTTCTGTGAGTGAGCATCAGGTTTTGTTTTGCCCCCCCCTGTATCCCACTTGTAGTCCTACTGAAGGTGAAACGAGCTTTTTCTCGATACAGTATGTTGTAGTACACACAGACTGTTTCATTCCTAGCTAGAGAATAATGAGAATACAGTCAGTTAATGGGAACCTGAAGCAGGACGGGTTTTTTTTTTTTCATGCTTTGGATTAAAAATAGCAATCTATTCTCAGAATTGGTTCAAGTGGCTTCTAGATTCTAGATTTCGTTGAGATTATGTCTCTGGGTCCACACTCGGTCACCCGTCCAGTGACCTTCCCAGGGATCATAAAGCAACGGTCTGTAGCTGAGTCCATAAACAGCGAAGCAGGGTTTTGATACTACGTCAGCCCCCCGCTCAGGGTCTATTTTGGTATGCTTTCCCTGTGTTTTATCATGGGTTTAATGTGTACATATTTTGTGGACGGGGATTTGTCGGTTCAACTGCGTTGACCTCCAACCACATTCTTTGCCCTGCGCGCAGGGGACTTAAGCTCCTCTGTTTTTAGCTCGCTGACTTCCCCATGAGGAGAAAAATGAGTGCCATCACCCCGGCCTTCAGCTTCATGTGTGATAGCCCGAAAAGGCCTCCTGTTATACTGAGATATTTCAGACCACTGCGAGAGGCTCTGGTTATAAGGATGGAAGGATTATTTAATCTCTAATTTCTTCTTTTATTCTCCAAGTACTCAAAGCTACACCCCCCCCCCCTTTTTTTTTTTCCTAGAAAGTGATAACAGTGATTTCCGTGCGTATGCATTTTCCACACCGAAACTGGTATTGATAAAGAAAACATCTGCTCATTCAAAACCCATTTATTTCCCCGTGTTAATGTTCTTTTCGTGTTATCCCCTATTG
Source organism: Xiphias gladius (assembly GCF_016859285.1). NCBI lineage: Eukaryota > Metazoa > Chordata > Actinopteri > Istiophoriformes > Xiphiidae > Xiphias > Xiphias gladius. Next base: position 26,080,570 of record NC_053417.1, on the reverse strand, counting down.
AGAAGGACCTCTTAACGTCCTGCTTTGATAATGGCACTCACTGATTATCTTTCTGACATTTAAATAATGATTCAGATATTCCAGGTACCTTTTTGGAAAAAAAAATCATGACACAGGTTCTATAAATAGCCGCAGCTGTGGGTCATAGTCGAGTGTTATGATAGCTGCTCTGGCGTTGCCGGAGAAGCTCGGCGATGTGGCAAAAGCGCAGTTCTTTTGACAGGTCTAACAAGTGTTACTGTTAGCAGACACAGGTATTGATATGCAAACAGGCGAACCAACGTCTGTTTATGGCTAAATTCGGAAGTGAGGCCCGTGCACATGCGCCCCGTTTCGGAATGATTGAGCTAAAACAGAACCATACGTAAACATGGCTTTATAAATCTGGTGCAAGGAATGCGTGTGCATATTTTCATCCTTAAAGATTTATGCCTCTGGTCCCTGGAGTCCAAATGTACAGAGGTCAAAAGTGAAGAGGTTAAATTCCGATTCAAACGTTAACCTGCAATAGCTGAATTTTTATTTACTTATTTATTTTTTGGCCACTTGGGGGCAACGGAAACATGTTGCGAACACAGCATGGACAGGTCATCATCTTTTAAGTTGATACTGTGTGAGATGAAGTCGGTAGCGAACAGGTGCCCTACACATCCAGCACCTGTGGCGCAACATCTGGCTCCTTAGCTGCTAAGTGCTCCACCGTGTTCACCAGCTGGTCCCCGACTGTGGCTGTCTGCCGTTTGGGGCCGAGCAGGTTGCGCACAGCGGGTTTTTTTTTTTTTTTTTTAACAGCTTTTTTCACTACACAGTTTCACTACACTAAACCGAAGTCCGCTTCTGCTGGAGACGATGCTGTGAGAGCGGTGAGGGCGAACAAAAAAAAAAAAGCGAATCTAAACAGTGAGCTGAAACTCGTTACAATGCCCCGCCAAGCAAATTAAAGATTGTCATTGTTTCTCTACGGAGAACAGCTTCCGTCTTAAAGAATCAGCCGATCTTGCAAGTGGATATAGAAACGCTCTGGGACTGGCCGTTACTGACCAACGGAAGAGCAGGAGGCTGATGCGCAAATAAACGTATGCAAGTCCTTGCAGGGTCAGAAGGGTCGTATATAAGGACTGAGATAGAAAGACAATTATTCTGTAGGAATTGTCCGTGAAATTTCTTTAGACCTTTTTCTCTGCTGTGAAACTGGCTCGCCATTGAAATATACCGTAACCACTGTGGATACAGACTGACCACAGCCTCTGTCCTCAGCAAGGGCTCAAACTACTAACGTATTACGCCCACAGGGGATGAGTCTGCCATACTCGAAAGATACATTTTGGGTGTGGGATCACTTAAAGGTTTGATTGATTTTATTCCAACTGAAAACGGGCAGAGGAAACAGTACACTGGCTCAGACAGTTTAGGTGACTTGGTCCACAGCCTTGTTAAAGGCCGGGATGGGCTGCAGCTGGCCGCAAACCTGCACACAGTAACTGGCTACAGCAAATGGATGGATAGCGCATATCCATTAGTCAATTTATTTTCATTGTGAACAGATTTATAAGACCCAAATCTATTTCCTCTTGTATTCCCTCTTCCTGATAAATGACATTGTTTGTCGAGGTTCGCTTTTCCAACCTCAGCAAACAACACATCTGATGGCAACACAGCTGTTTTTCAGCATTAAGCCGGTTGATCTAATGTAGCAGAGCCACGTTACGCCCTCTTACTTCAGCAGGACTGGCCCACAGCATCGGCATACATTTCACGGACAGGGTTGAGGTGTTGAATAGACACAGATTTTAATGTATTTGGTGAGGTACTTTTAATCAAGCCTTCTTATGTAAATGGGTTCTCATCCATGTGAACTGGTTTGGAAGTAAAATAGACATGTCCTCTGTTTGGCCCGGCAGGTCAGTGAAAGATGATTTGATGAGAATCTCCCGTCATGAAAAAAAAAAAAAAAATTAAATCGGGCTTTCATTGTTCTAGATGGAGTGGCCCATTTCAAATTCCACGCGACGCGAATCAAGTGTTACAATCAACGAACTTTAAACGTGATTAGACAGAAAAAATGCTTTAGGGAGTAAGGAACGACGTGACCTTCACCGTTGGACGGGGAAATCAGACGCCTGTGATCTGCTTCCCGCTTTGATTCGAACCACACAGGGAATTGTCAGGCTCGGTTTGCTTCAAAAATATTTTATCGTTTTCATCTGAATCCCAGAGGAGGTGGAAGCGACGAGCTATGTTGAGGGGGGGTCGCTCTCGGTAGCTAGACGGAAAATTATTTGATGTCATTAAATTCACTTGACAGCAGTGAATTAAAGGTGTGTCTCATTTCAGAAGGTGTTGCTGGAGGAAAACCCGATTCATCAAATGTGTTAATTACTCTTAAAAAGATGAATAACTGGTTATAGTGAAATGGCCTGTCAGTAGGTAGGATTTTTAAGACGGTGACTGCATGTTTTGTAGCTTCTCTAATTAATCTTTAGAGACAGCCAGTAGCGCAATGTTAAAAAAAGCACATTTGGTCAAGCACTGTACTTTGGTACATTTTTGAGGTACTGTACTTAAGTGTTTTCATTCCATGCCACTATATTCTTCTACTCCACCACATTTCATAGGGAAATGTTGTGCTTTTTACTCCCCTATGTTGGTTTGACAGCTTTTTTGTACATAACACATTAGATAACCGTTATAAAATACAATGCACTGGTCGCAGAACTTTATTTTTTTGCCTCTTTCCTCCCATGAATCATCTCAGGTCCCTCTCAAGATTTATCTTGTGACCCTTTGGAGGGGCCCCGACCCCTGGGCTGCAAACCACTGGACTAAACTAGTTAACTGGATAAGAAGTAGTTAAAACCAGCTCCACCTTGACCTGCTGCAACAGGAAAATCCTGATGCATCAGTCCCAAAGCCCCAAACACATCTTCAAATGTATTAAAAATGTATCAGTGATCTAATAATGTAGAGCTGCACAAATCAATGGAATAATTGATGAATCAACCAGCAGAGGATTAATCAGCAACTGTGGTGATAATCGAGACATAGTTTTAGTCATTTTTGAAAGAAAAATTGCTAAATATTTGCGAGTTCCAGCTTCTCTAAATTGGGGATGTGCTGTTTGTCTCTGTTTTATATCATTGTAAACTGAATATCTTTGGATTTCGGGCCATTTGTCCATCAAAAAAAAAAAGACACTTGGCGATGTCACATTTTGCTGGGTGGGAAATTATGACTATCTTCTGACATTTTATGGACCAAATGATTAATTGATAGTGGAAATAGTCCTTAGCTGCAGCTCCATAGAATCTAATGATAACGGAACACTGAAAGAGGCATTATTTTCTGCAGAAGTACTTTAACTTTGATACTCGAAGTACATTAAGCTGATACCACTTTTACTTGTACTTTTACTAACGTCGGATCTTGAATGAAGGACTTTTACTTGAAATGGAGTATTTTACATTATTTCAATCGTAGTTTTACTTGAGTAACGTATCTTAGTACGTCTTCCAACACTGTTGTCTGCGTTGGTATCACAGTAGGTTTGTTGACCTGCACGTTAGAAAAGCTCAAGGTGCTTGTCCCTTATACCAAGATGAGTGATGTTTTCATTATCTAGGTCTAGGGGAGAGTGCAAAGATCGCCTCTGCTCTTTTTTTTTTTTTTTGTGCTTGCCCACGGGGAGGGTTACGTATGCGCCTTTCTATCCCCGTCAACTCAGCAAATCGAATCACATGACACCCACGTCCTCCTAGACTCGTAGAAAGGAAAGTGTGATGATGCAGCCGAGTGGAATCACTTGGCAAACCTCAGACACAACGAGGCCGTCGGTGCAGGTGAGAGGAGCGGCTCATTGTCTTCAAATGATTTTCCGAATGCAGCATAAAGAGCAGTTGTGTTTTATCGTAATCAAGTTTCTAGCTTTGGAAGTGAGAAGTGTTTCGGCAGAGTGCAGTTTCTGATATGTGCGTTATTTTATCAGAGAGAGGACGAAGGGAGTTGTGGGTGAAATGCTTCTAACAGGTGGTGCAGAGAGAGACGTAGCCCGCAGACAGATCATATATTCTGTTACAAATTGGCTAAATTGTTGTGCGCTACATATGACGGAGGAGGATGTATTATGTTTCTCAAGTTCTCAGAAAAGTAATGAAAACACTGGAGCCTGTGAGGGACATTTCCTTATATAGCAAGCACAATAAACATGCATGCATTCCTTCCCTGCAGCTCTCATCCTCCCTTTTTTTTCCTTTTGTCATCTTCGTGCTTTTTCTATCCTGTCCTTGTCCTCATCTGCTTTCCATCCTTTCCTCATCATCCTCCCCTCATCTTTCTCCACACCCTCCCTCACCCTCTCATGTCCTATCCCCTCATATCCCACTTGTCCTTGCTTCCTCGTCGCTGTCGTCGTCGTCGCTGTCGTCGTCGTCGCTGTCGTCGTCCACCTCCTCCGCCTCCTCCTCCTCCTCCTCCTCGTCAGCCCAAGGGTCTTGTTCAGCCTCCAGTGTGTGTGTGTGTGTGTGTGTGTGTGTGTGTGTGTGCGCGCAGAGAGCCTGGGAAAAGATAGGGCATAAACAACACAGGCAAACAAACCACCTGCTTCCTGCTGAGGTCTCGTGTTGTTAAATGTGTGGACAGAAATAGAACCGGGCAACTTTGCAGTAGAATTAGAATAGATAGAGTGGACAGAAGGAGGAATATCACCGAGCGGCACAGCAGTTACCCACAACATATCACTGTGTCTCTCTGTGACTTAGACAGAGACACCAAGCTGGATGACATGACCCGAGGACTTATGGGAATAGGGAGGCTAAAAGTACCTGAAGCTAAAACAATCGATTAATCAATTAGTCCATCGACAGAAAATTAATCTGCAACTATTTTGACAATCCAGAAATCACTTAAGTCATTTCTTTTTAAACCAAAAATGCCAGAAATTCCCAAGTTGTAGCTTCTCAGTTGAGGATTTTCTGTTTTTCTTTGTCTTATGTGATTGTATATTAAGCATTTTGGGGTTTTGGACTGCTTGTCGGATAAAACATGGATGCAGGAAATTGTGACGGGCCTTTTTCAGTTTTCTTTTCTTTTTTTTTTTTTTTTGGATTACCGATCTTTTTTTTTCTTTTTTTTTTTTTTTTTAACAACTCAAGGATATTCAGTTTTGAATGACATAAACAGAAAAACGCAGCAAATCTTCACACTTTACAAGCTGGGACCAAATAATCTTTGCAATTTTCAATTTTTTCTTCATTAAACTGAAACGATTGATTATCAACAGTGCTGCTAGTTACAGTTTTTTTTTTTTTTTTTTAAATGTGTACTTTCAGCTCTCTCAGTACTTTTCCAGACACACAGCAGAGTCAACCACATCTAAATATTTTCAATGTGGACGTAGAGTTACAGCCACGCCATATCCCTACCCACTATATCCCTGAGAGCTGCTTTACACACTCATAAATTAGTTTGGCTTTTAAGTAAACAAGAGAACAACTGTTGAGAGACTTTTGTCTCGAGGCACATCAATCTCTTTGACCTATTTTTTATTGTGAGAGGTAGGGAATGCTGAAAAGCTCTGTGTGTTCGCTTGTGACATTCACCATAAAATCATTTTATTTTGGTGTGTTTTTGTAATAACACTGCCTTTGAAGAGCCAGAAGAGACTCAGTTGCTGTGCCGTTTGGAAATGGAGATGTGAGAATGTCGTTTTCGTGGGGTGGGGGGTAGGCGGTGTGTGTGTGTGTGTGTGTGTGTGGGGGGGGGTAATCATGGTCGAGTTGAAGCACCTGCTCCTGACTCAGCTGTGAATCATGGGTGGTTGATGATACTCAGTCACACCCATCCTATAAACACACACACACAGACACACACAGACACACACACACACACACACACACACGAACGAACCAGGGGATTCCCTATAGCCCGAGGCAGGGCATGCTGCTACAGTCGGCTCGGTCTCATATGTCTGGCCGTCTGGCCGCTCGTATCTGCTGCCTGTAAAACAGCGATTGTTCACATCTTTTTTGCAGTTTTTTTGGGCCACAGGGACACAGGCACACAAAGGACGCGGTGTTGTACATTCAACATCTCTGGTAATGTAACCTTTACTTGCCTCCAAACACGGAGAAAAATCCTGTACGGGTCTCTGATGCTGTTACTTTACTGTAATGTGCGAAGGCATAGCAATGTTACGGTTAACCGACTCTCCAGAACTGGTATCGACTGAACCAGCTGTTGCTAAGTGAGCTATGCTAACAAGAGGGAGCATGGCCTGCAGTAGAAGTGTTGTCTGCCTCTTCATTGTTGTTTATTATACAATCCTGATCAACAAAATCATTTTAAGTGCCTGTCTATAGACTGGCGGTTGAGGTTTCTAGCTTGTGGGTTTTAATTACACAGATTCAGAGTTTAGAAAACCGTGTTATGTAAATGTTTTCTTTTCTCAGCATTTGTTAACATCGCTTTTCAGCTGTGGTAATCAGTGTCGTTTGAGTATAGTGAAAGAACTGAAATTCCTGAATGACTTCCTGTGCAGCAGCAGGTCATGTGAATGGGATGTGGGTGGAATTGTTTGGTGTTGTCATTTAACTTTAAGGGATTACTTTGGAAATTTGGGAAATACTCTCATGTCCATCTGTTCAGTGTGAAGTTACGGCCAGGAGACAGTTAGCTTCCTCGAGTCTTGTCGTCATTGTGAGGTGTCCAGGCAACCGGTGGCGATTTCCAACAACACGTAGTCCAGCGTGACCAAGCTCAGCCCCCAACACTGACGCTGGCTTGTTAAAAAGGGGAACTCCACTGATTTTACACAATAAAAGTCTATTCACAGGTCTTGAGAAGTACTGCTGCATATGTGAAAGAAGTTGAATAAAGCCTTTTGTGGCTGCAGAGGGAGCCGTGTGTATCTCGAGAAATTACATCCCAGCGATGTCGCTGGAGTGAGCGTCGACGGGGCTGGAGACTACTAGTTTTAAAATGGGGGGGGGGGATCCGGGGGCGTGGAGTCAGGAAGAAATGAGCTTTCAAAACCTCGGTAACCCGCTCCTCATCTCCGCTTGCGTCTAGAGGCTCAAGGCTACATCAGCCGCTACCGGCACGACGCACCTGAATCTCTGGCCCCGACTGCTGGCAGTCGAGCTGCGCTGTGGCTCACGTAGGCGCCAGGTTTTGATGAGGAAGAATAATGTGTAGGAAAAGAAATCAATGCAGCAGAACCAGATATAACTTTATTTATTATTTATTTTATTTTTATCTGTGTGTGTGTGTCCATTGTGAGTCCGTCACTGTTATAGGAGTGCGGTGCTAAATCAGGAGAGTACTCCTTTAAGTAACCCCTTGACTTTGCATTGTTCGGTGACGGGTGGAGGAACGATGGACGGGAGAACTGCGTTCATTCCTGTGCTGCTGCTTATGTCTGGGCCGGAACAGAATATACGCTCAGTGGCCACTTTATTAGGTACATCGGTGCAATCTAACGCAACCCAATAAGACAGCTCTGCCACATGTTCTCCCCTTACGAAGTTTATAACAGCCAGTCGTTTCGAGAGGTGTAAATATCAACCCGTATGTTGGTGACTGCGGTAGTAGTTAGTGGTGGTGTTGAACTGGACGGCGTTACATCGATATGCGTCTGTAAATATTATTCTGCCCTCGTATTTGTAAATGTGGGGTGGGCAAAACGTTCGAAACAGCTCCCCATGGGATGCAGTCCAGTTCAACACCAGTGCAGACTGCAACCTCACTAACAAACATAGTTAAGTTAATTTCTTTCTGACAGCGTCAATCAAAACTGACATTATCCTTGTTAACGCTGAGCTGTTTTACTGGGGTTGCATTAGATTTTACAGGTTTACCTAACAAAGTGAGTGCATAGACTAGTGCCTTGTTCAGTTGGCTCACCGCAGTCAAGCTCAGACACAGCTCGCTGTAAAAGATCAACGAGATAATAGCACAGTGGCTAGCCGGCTAGTTTGCCGAATGCACTATTTCACAATAAGGGATCGATTTTAGCACCGCAAAATGCATCACGCCCGCTCGTTAATCTTCACGACACCAACATGTTTACACGGTGGACACATCAGTGTCAGTTTTCTACACTTGTGCGGCGTGGTGACGATCTGTTTCTCTCCCGCTATGCCTTATCCACTCAATAGGAAGCATTAGTCTTCCAACATACCATAAATCAAAGCAGGAAAATGTCTTTCACTTTGATATGCAGATTTCAAAGGGAATAGAAGAGATTAGATTGCCATCGCCGGCTGTATTCTCAGCTGGTTCCTCCCATATCTTACTGGCCTTTCAGTTTATATGGGGAACAAAGCTTCATCTTCCACTCCTCTTCTTTCCGCTTTCCCCAGAGGTCCCGTCCTCTCTGTTACTGCTCGCTAGCTGTGTCTCTCCTCTAGGCCTCATCGCTCACAGCCCAACATACCACTGAATGCATATGTGCACAGCACAGCTACACGAAGCCATAAAACTTTGATACTGACACCCGAGTGTTGGATGTCACAGGATTTAATCCACGTGAACATCAGTGTATGTTTATTTTTGACCTTTCAAACCCCTGTAGTTTGCTTCAGCCTCATTTCATTTCAATGATAAAAATAATTATATATATATATATATATATATATATATATATATATATAATTATTATTTATTTTTTTTAATTTATTAGTTCTTTATTATTATTCAAAGCACTGCTTTGATCAAATTGAGAGTTAAATAATACTAGAAAGATAATTTTCTCATCCCGAGAACAATCTCTAAACGGCAACCCTGAAATATTTTCCTTCTTTTCTTTTTTCTTTTCTTTTCCTCAATAAGTGCAGTTTCAACAGCACTAACGGTAAAACACCTATTACCCAAATTCTAAGGTTAGACGACGCTTTCAGCCGGAGCTGTTTCAGTTTTACTGCATCGACTGCAGCCCACCAGCCACACTGGTCCTGGTAACCCGGAGAACAAAGTCAAGAAGTCCTTCTGCACGGAGAGACTTAACCACACAGGTTGTCAGTAAAGTTTAGAATTGATTTTTGTGACCACAAAGGCTCATGTTGCTGCACTGCATCTCTGACCTTCGGAGCTCCTATAAGCCAGTTGTAGCCTGAAGTTTCTCAGGCGGGGAAGAGATAGACGATCCTCGACCCTGGTGAAAACATGATGATAGGGCCTTTTTTATGAAACCATCAGCACTGTGGAAAACTTGACTCCTTAGTTCTATAAGCATAGCTTCATTTTGTTACACGGAGCATATTTTACATAAATTAGAGGTGAAACGATTTGTAGATTAACTGATTGGTTCGCTGAAACAAAATTGATCTGCAACTGTTTTGATAATCAATTAGTTGTTTAAGCAAACTTTTGAGCAAAGAATTTCTGGGTCCTACTTCTCAAATGAGAACATTTTCTGGTTTTCTTCGTCTTCTTTGATAGTAAAGTGAATATCTTTTGGGTTTTGGGCTGTTGGTCGGACAAAAGAAGACATTTTATGACTTTGCCATGAGCTCAGGGAACTTGTGATGGAATATTTTTGCAATTAGCTGACATTCAACAGACCAAAAAATTAATTGGCAAAATAATCTGCATGTTAATCTATAATGAAAGTAATCTGTAGTTGCAGCCCCGCTGCACATGACTAATTATCTTTATTTTTTACTCATATCTTTGCATATTTATCACCCTCTTTGGTGGTAGTAGTAGGACTAGTAGTAGCAGTAAAATTTGTAACAAATTCTTAAATCTAATAATGCAAGACGTTGTCTTTGTCTGTTGTCAGGACCTTGTAGTTTAAAGCAAAACAGCAGTTACATTGCATTATATTTCAGTTGACTGCTCTTTGAAAGGAAACAGTTTTTAAAACCAGATGTCCTCAGAAGACTTAACTGTATTACACTGGAGTAGAGCTGAGACGATGAGTTGATTGACAGAACATTAATCTGCAAGTACTTCAACAATCAATTCACTATACCAGTCTTTTTTCAAGCAAACATAGCGGAAAAAATGTCTGGTTCCAGCCTCTCAGTTGTGAGGGTTTGCTGTTTTTCTGTGTTTTGGACCATTGTTCAGACATAAAAAGACATTTGAAGACTTAACCTTGGGCTCTGCAAAACAGTTTTTCCCTCTTTCTACAACTATATGTATGGCGAAAATAATCCATCACGAAAATAATTGTTAGCTGCGGCGCTTCTTCCCTTAACATGCCGGCAGTGTAAACCTGAGATTGGGTGTCATTTTTTTTTAATGTTTAAAATGTCTCTTTTTTTGGAGCACAGTCATTCATGTGTATGCTTTTCTTCTCATGAGAGACAAATGCGGGGAACCGATCTCTAAAGTGCTCCGAGCTGTGAAGTGGGGAGCAGCCCCTCTGTATGTCGGCAGAGGTAATCCGTCCAAGCTAGATCGTCGTAGCTTTCTGACGTAGCGGCCTTGCCTGGGCCTTTTGTTTTATTCATCAGCTCACTCGAAACTTTTCCACAGTAGGTGATGCTAATAGCCTTGGTCAGGCTTCTTGTCCGCTCTTCCTCGGCTGTCTGATAATGCCTTCGGGCGTAGGAGCTCAGTGTGCTCATCTATGATGGCAATTATGCGAGAGTGGCAGTGATCATTCTCAGTATCTTCGCTCGGTGAAAAGGAGATTGAAAATTGCATTGAGTATCCAGTGTTATCAGTGGTAATTCTGCATGTCTGACACAGAAGACGGAGACCTCTACTGTGGCTCAGCAGTAAGCCTGAGACTTTAAAGTGCCAGCGAGACAACGGTGGTAAGAAGTTCTTGCGGAGGAGATTTGTGTCTGCTTGTCTTCCCCCGGCGGGGAGGGCTTTCACAGTGTCAATGCAAATGGCTTACTGTCGAGTAGCAAAAGCTAGCTGCTCGGCAAGTTGCAATATGCACTTCACCGGGGGAAATTAGGCCTTCACACACAGCCAGGGTCCCATAAGAAGAGGAAGGATATAGCGCAAATATATACACCAGAGTTGAGTGGACGAGGGCTTTTATTTATTTATGAGAGGAAGACCATTGAGGAACAACAATGCTGTTCCCGATGAGGAAATACAGCTCCCTTGTGTTTGAAGTGGGCTCGTTGTCAACCACGCAGCTGCTGACATCATGTGAACAGACAGTACCCAGACCACATTTGACGGGGGGCCGAGAGGCAGCGAGCAGGAGGGCAAAGAGCTGCGAGACACTAGGGTTATGGTGCTCTCGGTGTGTAACGCTGAGGGGCGGATGGATCCGGATCAGCTTGTATGAAGCGGTTTGGTTCTGCTTGTAGGCGCCGGACGGCACGATGACTTTGGTAAGACAGACAGTTGTTAACTTTTGACCTTATCTGTGCTTTTCCTTTGGAACCATTGTTCGACCACGGGAGCTGTAATGGCTGAGAATTGCTGAGTCTCCGTTTTGTACTGCCGGAAAAAAGGAAAAAAAAAAAAAAAAGAGCACTTTCTTTCCTTTAAAAAGGAGGCGGGTTTCTGTGGTTTTTTTGCAGCTGATACGATTAGATGATTAATCAGTTAGTCGAGCGAAAGAAAATTGGCAGCTATTTTTACTGTTTGTTTAACAAAATATTTCAAGTAAAAAAGCCAAACCTACTGGTTTCAGCTTCTCACAGTGTGAGGATTTGATGCTTTCCTCTGTCTTGTATCCTTGTAAATTGGATAGCGTTGGGTTTCCGACTGCTGGTAAGACCAAACGAGACATCATCCAGAATTCTGGGAAACTGCAGCTGATGATTATTTTCCCTATCAATGAATCTGCTGATTATTTCCTGGATTGATCAGTCGATCCTTTATGTCTGTCGTGTAAGAAAACAGTGACAGATCCTCCTCAGTGCTGGAGGTGATGAATCAGGATGTCTTTTTTTTTTTTTTTTTCTACCCAACAGTCCAAAACCCAAAAATCTTCAGTTTAGTATCATGTATGACAAACAAAAGCGTTATATCCTAAAATTTGAAAATCTGAGACCAGGAAATATTCGATATTTTTGCTTTGAAAATGTACTAAAACGGTTGTTTGATCATCAAAGAAGTTGCCAATTTTTTTTTTCGATCGACTAATCGCTGCAGCTCTACATTGTCTCATTTTTCTCGACTTTTTAGAGATCAAACAATAGATTTATAGATAATGAAAATAATTTTTTTTCCGATAGATAGATAACATCCAACTTAAAGGCCGAACTTCCAGGCAGTTCATTAAGTACTCAGGGTTGAAAAGGCCAATGGAAAAGCTGAGTTGCTCCGAGAGGCGGGTGAAACTCATTCACGTGGTGGCTTTTTGCCTTGTCAATAAATGCAGCATAATTGGTTGACAGACTTGAAATTGGTCGTGTAGACGGCGCTAATGGATGTGGAAATCAGCAAAGAAGCCAGTCTTTGTGCGGGTTATTGCCGATAATGTGAGTTTATCACACACAGATCGGGCACAGGGGCTCCAGCAGGATAGTAGTGAGCCGGCCTGTCTGATGGGCCCAGTGTAAGTGGCTATGCTGACTCATATTCCCTCAGTGATCTCAAAGGCTTTTGTTCTGAATGTCTCCATTGCCAAAACCTTTCCTGTTACATGTCACTTGCCCAGTGTGGTTTCTGGTCAAACCTGTCATGAATGAAACCTCTCTGTACACAGCAACTACCCGCCGTTGTGCGCTTTTGTTTAGCCTATGCTTTCATTCACAATGAGGTTATGGTGCTTTTTGTGTAGATACGATAACGCAGCTCCTTTCTTTCACAATGGAGGAATTACCAGAATTTGAATTACGCATTTTTTTTTTCCTGAAATAACTGTGTAGAGCCCCGCGTTGGAAAGGATCCAGACTTACTGTGCAGAGCAGGAGGGTGAAGGGGAAAGAGTGAGACTAAGCTGAGTTCAGCTCATGAGCTGAGCTGCAGCGATTTCCCTCTGAGGACTGAGTTGTTATTGTCTTGAGTGCAAATACACAGCTGTGATACTTGTCTTTTGGTATTGTTTCCAGCTGCAGCTGTGTCCAGTTTCCCTCTGTATACACGCCCTGGCCTTACACATAAAGACCTTCTTTTTATTTAACCAGGACATGCACTTTAAGAGAGCTATACAGTAATAATTCATAATCACAGTTTCTGAAATGTGGTCAGGAGATGCTGTTGAGATTTCATTGAACACACAGAATGCCTTTAAGAGGAGATGCAGTGCAAATGCCATTTACCAAAAAACTTTTAGGACGCCGGTCTAGATGGGCGTAGGTCTCGAACGATTCATCTTTTACTAAAATGACAGAAAGTTCATCTGCACCAAGTTTGATAATTGTTTTTATTCATTTAAGTCATTTATCAAGAAAAAATGCCAATCTGGAATTTGTGACATTTTTTATTTCCTGACATTTTACTGTAAAGACTAAACAACTAATTGAAAAAAAAAAAAATATTGATAGACCAATAAAAAGATCAAATGTAATTGTTATTTGCTGCCCTAGATGGTGAATGACTACTTTGTTATTCCACATAATGAACATGAGCTGCAATTAGTTCAGTCACGTGGAAGATCATTGGTGTCTTTTCCAGATCATCTGCTTCCAAGTCACTTAACACGTTCATTTACATTATAAAAATCAGAGCAGTTGAACAAGAAAAAGCCTACACTGCACCCAGCACTACAAAAACAAATTCTTCATCACAGTGAGCTTAATGGATATCCGAGATAAAGTGATTTTAAAGTGCAGCGCCATTAAACCGCTTCTACCACAGCTGAGACCAGGCAGTCGGGAAGAGAAGAGTGTGAACACGTGGCGAAGAGCTGAAGGCAGAACAACATCGCCGTCACCGTCACCGCCCCTCCATGGAAACCTGTTTGTGATCTAATGCTGGGATTTCATACACGTGTGCGGGCAAGCCGACTAATTAAACAAACAAACGGCAGTTAGGCGGGTCTCCCGTAAGCCGCATGACAACTGGGCCAGTGGAGTAGAAAAAAAGGCAAACACAACACAACACAGCACACAAACGTACACAGTTGGTGCTAGTCGTTCGTGTTTTAATAGTCAAAGATGGATCTTCCGATGAACTCTTTCAAGTTCTGTGAAGAAGTTGAGCTGATTGGTTGCTGGGCCGAAGGCTCATTTTTGTATCGTGACTGTAAATGGCCATTTTCATATGACGGGAGCTGCGATTTAAAGGCATAGTTTGACATTTGGGAAATACACTTATTTCTTGTTTTGTTAGAGATGGATGAGCACATTGGTGCCAGTCTTACGTTTATACTGTTACAGTAAATATGAAGATACCACCAGCAGCTGCTTAGCCAGCCAGCGAGCTAACTTAGCTTAGCACCAAGACTAAAAACGGGAGGAAACTGCTAGCCTGGCTCTGTCCGGTGGTAAGAAAATATGCCACACGGTACCTTTGAAACTCACTAATTAACATATTTTATCTTGTTTGTTTTTTTTAAAAAGGTGCTCTATAAGTAAGTATTTGCTATCGCTACATAGCCAACATTAGCGTTAACAGCTGTTTACTTACCAGTCTAGAAGAAACGTTGCGAGTTCAGCATCAAACTTCGTTCCTTTATTCGCCAAGAGCCGCCTCCAGCGGTTGAAAGCAACGCCAGTGTTAACTCTTGTTTTCCTTCTATTTCAATCCCTTCTTTTCTTCCACTGAAGCTAGCATGCTAGCCAGCTAGCCCCGGCCCAGCCCCGTCTCGCAGCACCACTTTGCGATGGTGAGCCACCGTGGCGTCCAGTCTGCCCTCAGTCCAGCGTGAGAGGATGAAGAAGTAGCGCCGCCCGGAGGGCCTGTCCTAACCCCTTGTCTTGTAAACGCACCCGCTGGCTGAAGCTCTTGGCGAGCAGCCGTCATCATGTTAAAATGCTCTCTGTGCGCTCTTGTGCCAGTATTTTCACTCTTGGCCAGTGATGTTTTGTGGAGGAATATACAGCACTCTGTCATCGTTTTTTTTATGTTTTAAAAAATGAAAGAGCGAGGCTGTGTCTTTTTGCTGTTATTAATGTCTGTTCTGGTCTGTTATGAGAGGCAGGTCTATCACCTCAAGTTGATTTCCGACAGGAAGCTAGCTGGTAGCTTGACCCCCGTCAGGTGTTAATGAAACACAGCTGGAGGACAGAGGTGTCTGACTCTCCCCAGTCATACTTTTAAACAAATCATATCAATGCTGCTATAAGAGCTGTGAAGCAGCTCTTCCCGTCAGTCTGTGAAGCTAACGTTACAGTGTTAGGGATTCAACAAATGGTTTATATATATTTTTTTTTAAATAAATTATTCATTTGTTCTAAAAAATGTCAGAAAGGAGTAAAAAAAATTAAAAAAAAAATTACCATTACACTTTTTTCCACACACCAAGGTGATGTCTGCATATGTCTTGTTTTGTCTGACCAACAGTCCAAAACTAAAGCACATTCAGTTCAAAATGATGTAAAACAAAGAAAAGCAGCACCTTTGAGAAGGTGGGACCAGAGAATGATTGATGTTTTGTTTTTTTTAAATCACTGAGCTAATCAGGTAATCGACGTAACTGTTTCAGCGTTAAACAGTATTTGTCGGGGACCATCAGTCAGATATCAGTCGCCGTCGGATGTTTGTCATTACTACCGTAAGTCAACAGGCCAACTGTCTGTCAACACTGTCAGTGCCAGGATTACATTAGAATATTGTTTTGTAATGTCAATGGTATGAAAAATAAACCAACCCTGGGATTGTTGTACAAACAAAATAAGTTGGAAATTTTGTTTAAATTAAAAAAAAAACAAGCAAAACAAACAAAAGTTTGTGATGATACAATAATAGTTTATTCAGCCCAGTCTATGTAGAGCACAAATACAGAGCTTGACTTAAGTTAAATTTCTAGAAAATAATCATCAGAGTTGCATATTTTCCTCAAGTCGTTCAGCCCTAAGTGGTGGTTAATGAAAGTCTCAGTCGTTGGAAGTTAAGGTTGTGGAAAAGGTAGAAGGTGTAATTACGGACCTGTGAGAGATTATGGCCTCCCACTGCGATTTGGCTCGCTAATGACTGTACAGCCTGCGGATGCCGATGACAATCTATCGGAGGATCACACCACCATCTGCAGTCGGAAATACAGAATGGCTCTTGTGCGTGGCGGGAGCGCTCAGGGAAATGCCAGCCACGTCGAACTCTGTGACATTTCCCGGGGTACCGGTTTTACCTGCGGGGGCTTAAAGATTGCCCTTCACGGCAAATTCCCCATTCCAAAAACAGCGTTCCCCACGTCTGTGTGGCTTGTGACCTCTCAGGGAATGACCCGGGGTGCTTCCTTTTTTGGTACACATACTGTGCATGAGAGAGAGAGAGAGAGAGAAAACAATTATGGTGCCTCTTGAATGATACTGAAAGAATGTGAGTGAAAGCGTTTGGGAACAGGCTGGCCCCGGGTCAGCGTGTCGTGGCTGTGTCTGCCAGCTCGTTTTTATTCCTCTCCCATCCTTTGACTTGTTTCCCTTTCAGACTCCAACCCCCTCATGTTTTCTTAAAGATTCCTGGCTTAGCTGCTCAGCTGTTCTGTCATGGTTGTGAGTAAGTCTGTAGCTGTAATGTAGTCAGTCATGCTGCCCATACACAGCGGCGAGGTCTTTGCTATCTGTGCCGGCCTTCGGCGGGGGGGACTGAAGCTGTAGGAGAGGAGCAGCTGTGACGACATTTACAGTCTGACACAGCGTCTCTTTCTCTGCATCAGACGACTATTTCCTCCTACTACTTTCTTATCTTTTCTGTTCTCTTGTCTTTTGTGGGGCAGTCTTATTTTTTTGCCCTCTTCTCTCTGATCAGTTACTGGCTGTATAGTGTTTTAGCAGGATCCATGACCTAGTTAAAAATGGACTGAGAACAGGAAACTGAAGAGGAATGAATGGCAAATGGGAGCTTGACTGTTTTTTTTGTTTTGTTTTTTTTACTTGCCTCTGCTCGCCTTTTGAAGGGTTCAAGGCTCTTTTACTCTGGCTCTCCGTATTGATCAGTGCGTTTTCCGGCCTCTCTTCTATTTAGAATCCTTGCTGTGTCAGTAAAACAAATGGACTGTATTTGAGGGGTTTGACTATGCAAGCGAGAGCCCCAGAGAGATTCGGTGCAGCGTTTTGGTTTTAGGTCGGCCAATTAGCACAGATATCGGTCGTGCCATTAATCGCTTTGCAAAAATAGAAATTGCAATTATTAACAGCTTCCAGTTAAAATGCTTCTGAAGTGGCCCCTTTGTGCCCACACACTCTCTCTCTCTCTCTGCACTGGTAACCCTCAGTTACCTCTAAAATAGCTCAGCACTTTTTTTTTTTTTTTTGGGGCCAATATTCTTGTGGGTCGTGCTGATTTATCCGAAGTAGAAACGCACACGACACAATGGTATGTCCTCCCAAGGCCCCCGCGGACGGCTGAAGGGGCACAGCAGGGTGAATCATTTGCTTCTTGCACCGCCTCCGCAGCCGTCTGACATCCCCTCCTCCCCTCTGGCAGGTGTAATGAGAGCGCTGGTCATGGACAGATGATGGACGTGGAGACGTCGTACTCGGACTTCATCAACTGTGATCGCACAGGCCGCAGGAACGCAGTGCCCGACATCTCGGGGGAGGGGGCAGTAGTGGCCAGCACCAGTGAACTCACCAAAGACCTGGCAGAGATGGACCTGAAGGCTGCAGGTCAGTAAACTCACACCTGAATACATGTGTAGTATAGTGTAAAAGCAAAGTAAATATGCATACATTTGTGCATACCGTACTCTAAAGACCAGGGGCCAGTTTCACAAAGATATTTTAGGCTGGTCTGTAGTGTTAGACCAGTCTTAATTTTGCTCCTAGATTAGTGCAATGCAAGTTAGTCAGTCTCAAAGTTAGGTAGGTCTGTTTTTAGTCTCGAAGCCTGATAGTGCTGCAGTTCTGTGAATAGTAGAAATACTCGCAGGTGGTAATACTCGCATGGGCAGTGACGTACTGTTGTTTACCCCAAAATATTAAATTAAAAACTGACTTGTTTTAAAACTAAAAAAGTGGCCACCCTCCCTCCAGGCTAACTCGTAACTAAGACCCATGTTTCCATGATAACACATCTATGAAACCTCCTGACTATTGAGAGGACGACGAGTTTTTAAAAGAAAAAAAACTGCAATAATCTGTTGGAAATACAACAGCACTGACGACATCGTCGGTCATTTTCGTTTGCACAGCGAAACTATCCTTGAACCCGACTGATGCGCGGGCACACGCACCGAGCCCTGCTACCAGAAGCCACAGCATCCCAGCTCTGCTAAGATGATCTACACTGTTCTACACTGCATTGAGATTTTTTTGTATTGTCGCGTTGTTTGCTGAATTTTCCCAGTAAAATGTCCTTGTAGACGTTGAATTCCTCCAGAAGGCAAACTTTTTCTGCTGAAGCGCAAATGGAGCTGAGTGGTTTGACGTGGTTACTTGATTTGGCAAAATTCATGGCAAAAAGGCCCTCATGAAGATGGTCCCGAACTAGAAAGCTCTGTGCAGTGGATAAATTTAGACGTCCGTCTGAAGTCCGACTGTTTGTTTGATCTCCACCAACGCGCCACAACAATAAAACTGGTAACTCGTTTTAATGTTGTGGCTGTTCGGTGGAAGCCTTAGTCACGGTCTACCTTTGAGAAACCAGCCCCTGAAACCTGAAAGCGCCAAAATATCAAAACACAGACAGGTGGGATTACTCAGACTGGTGTCGTAGCGAGACTGGATTGATGTTGCCTCAGTGCTAAATGAGCCGTAATGGCAGCACAATGACAGATTGTCCTCGTTTCCTCTACTCTCAGAGTGTCAAGTTGTTATGGAGGAACATGTCTGAACATGACAGAAATGTTTCCCAGGCCGACCATTGTGTGTCACATCATTGTTTTTGCTGACTTCCTTCTCAGCCAACGACGTGTTTCCCATGATATATGGTGACCAATCCAACCGCTATAAATCACACTATTGTTAAGACTGGTCTGGTGGGAAGCCTCAGCCAGATAATCTCATATCACGCCGACACCGTGTTGCTACGGGAAGTTGTCGTCCCTTCCTCAGGATTCTCACTCTTTATTTATTTCAGGAGCCTCAAAGCGGATTCATTCCCTGCTGTTAGGAGTGCCAAACCATTACTGAGCTTGATTATATATACGCTTACATCTTTGACTGATTTGTGTGCATATTGTTTCCCATGTTGTCCTCCAGAAGGAGACCCGGGGGCCTCCCCAGCCCCTGAGGCAGAGGGCTCCCCCAGCCAAGACGCCCAGGGAAGCGGAGGCCCATCCTAGACTCAGCTGGACACTAAAGGGGGGCAGAGCCAAGGAGAGAAAAGTAGAGAGGAAGCAGGTGAAAGTGGAGAGGCATGGAGAAAGGAAAGAGAGAGTGTATGTGGGTTGTCCTAACTGGACACGGGGACACCTTCGCTCACTGCTGGCGTGTTAGGAGCTTCCGGAGCTCTAAATGTTCGCCTTTTATTGAATGAGATTGTAACATTGGGAAAAGAACAGAGCAGAACTGACAGTTGAGACGCTGCGCTGTTAGTAGAAAGCACAGAAACTTCGGATTAATGTCTGTGGAGATGGACTAAGCTGAACAGAATTCATTCATAACAACACTCGAAACATTGTTCCAACCTAATATGGAACTGTGTCACGGAGAGCGTATTCTTAATCATTCGTTTGTCCTTTTCTTTCTACGTATGTGTGTGCGTTTGTGACTCTCTTGTTCAATTCCATCGCCAAGTCTTTTCTTTTCTTTAGTTACAAACATAGTCACCATTATACTGTCGTGTATGGACTCCATATTTATTGCTAAATGTTCAGTGATAACTTTGTGATAGCAATTTTCTTTGTGTAATAAAATACTTATGAATTACTGTAACATTTGTATTTTATGTTTTCGAGCGTAATTGACTTCACGTGGCGTCTTGCAGCCTTCTGTTTTATTGAACACAGCAGGCATAGGAGCTGTAAAGGTAATGAGTCCCAGCCAACCAGGACTAATAAGATCAGCGCTGAGTTGTTCCAGAGCCACAAGTATTTCCAAATGCAGCTCTTGTGTACATTAGGATGGCCACAGGAAGCCAGTGTTTACATTGCCACCTACATTACATTTCCCAGCGTTCCCATTTATCTCTTTATATAACAAAGAAACAGCAGTTTATCTCCACTCTTTTTAAGTGCAAGGCTAGAACACATTTCCTCTTTATATTCCTCTATATTTTATACACATTCATATTCATATTCAATCACTGAGCACTTTATTAGGAACACCAACACTGGGTAGGGCCTTCTTTTGCTCTGAGCAGCCTCAGTTCTTCTTTGAACCGATTTCACGAGATGGTGGAAACTTGCCTTTGAGATTCTGGTCATGCTGACACGATTGCATCACATCGTTTCTGCAGATTTTTCAGCTCCAGATTCACGCTGCCAATCTCCTCTTCTACCACATCCCAGAGGTGTTCTACTGGATTCAGACCTGGTGACTGGGGAGGCCTCTGAAGTTCACTGAACTCGCTGTCATGGTCATGAAACCAGCTTGAAATGACTTTCGCTTTGTGACACGGCGCATTATCCTGCTGGAAGTAGCCATTAGAAGATGGTAAATTGTGGCCATAAAGGGAAGCACATCGTCAGCAACAATACTCAGACAGGCTGTGGCATTCAATCCATGATTGATTGGTTCAAAAGGGCCCAAAGTGAGCCAAGAAAACGTTCCCCACACTATTACACCACCACCACCGGTCTGGACTGTTGACATAAGGGAAGTTGGGTCCATTAATTCATGCTGTTGACACCGAATTCTGACAGTACAATTTGCATGTCTCAGTAGAAATTGAGATTCATCAGACCAGGCTAGGTTTTTTTTTTTTTTTTTTGCAGTGTTCACCCAGTTTAGGTGAGCCTGTGCCCACTGCAGCCTCAGATTTCTGTTCTTGGCAAACAGGAGCGGAACCCGACGTCGTCTTCTGCTTTTGTAGCCCATCTGCTTCAACTTTGGGCGTGTTGTGCATCCAGAGATGCTTTTCTGCTCTCCACAGTTATAAAGAGGGGTTATCTGAGTTACCGTAGCCTTTCTGTCAGCTCCAACCAGTCTGGCCGTGCTCCTCCGACCTGTTCCATCTACAAGGTGTTCCTGTCTGCAGTAGTGCTTTAAATCCCCAGAAGATCAGCAGTTTCAGAAATACTCAAACCAACCCGCAGTCACTGAGATCCCAAATTTCCCCATTTCTGATGCTTGATGCGAACTTTAACTGAAGCTCCTGACCTGTACCTGGCTTAATTGGATAACAACGTGAAGAAGCAGGCTGTTCCTAATAAAGTGCTCAGTGGGCATAAGGTCTGGCTTAGAAAAATAATTTAAGTTGCTGTAGGTGCTGTAGATTATCAGCATAAAGAAACAGTCTGACATGCAGAAACATTGCATACTAGCTTTTATTATGGTCAGCTGTTTTTTAGAAGTGGTGAAATATGGCAGTCATAAATGGAATAGCTTTTTCATTTAGAGACATGAAAAAATATTTAAAAAATAAATAAGTACGCTAATTAAGAGAGTAATTATCAAATGCAAAACACCACATTAAGTCACCAGTGGTTTGCCCATCTAAATGAGAGTAGTGTGCCACCTAGTGTTCAAGTATAAGACTAGGCTTTTGGTATTGAGCTGTTTTTGCCTGATGCGTCCTGTGGGTTTGCATGTACTGGGCAAAAAGTGCTTATGTTTCTGTCACTGGTTTTCCTTATTTCACCCGTAAACCAAACAATGAATATTCACAGTAGACCATATTTTTTTCCCCTAGGCATTAAGATCATAGCCTGCACTGCTTTCATTTATCTTTCCTCCTGTGCTTCCACCCTTTACCACCAACGTTCAGCATAATATAACATTATGTTTTAACTGTGACAAAGATGAACGATTCCTGAAGGTTCCCTGATTCTCTTTACGACAACAAGATGGAAAAAAGATGAACAACATATCGAGCGTTTCGATGTTAAACAAAAAATAACTTCATGAATGGATGACACTTTCTTGCACCTTGCAGAGCACCGTGACGTCCTCCAGAACAATCATGTTAAACGAAACTATTAAAGGGATGTGAGTACTTAGATGGAATACAGACAAAATACAAGCACCGGTGCTGATGATGTACAGATATGTGAGGTGAAGGCAGCAGTCCGATATGTTATTCTATAGGCTATATATCTGGTTAGAAATGAGTAAAAAGACATTCCCCTGTGTCAGGTGGGGAGATTAAGGGTTCTGAGCGATTTGTCCTTGGGTTAGGACATGTTATTCTCCTCAGATTTCCTCAACAGGTTTTAAAAGGCGGTGTCTTGTATCATCCCATAGGCGTCATACAGTTTGTGGAGGAGCTCTTTCTTCTCCTCCTCGGGCAGGAAGCACGACTCTGCAGCCTTGATGTTCTATGAGACACAAGAAGTCAATAGAGGAACAATTTTAGGGTGCTTTCAGGTTATGATTTCGCTTCAAAGTAACAGTCTGACGTTCTGGAATAAACGCTTATTCCCTTTCTTGCTGAGAGTTGAGGCTGATGCGCATCAGCGGAGACTTAAGGAAGTCCCTCCGTCCCGCTAAAGAAATAGTCAGTTACTTAAAATCACAATCGCAGTATTGTATAGAGGCGTTTCCAGTCTTTGTGCTGAGCTAAAGTGACCTGCTGCTGGCTGTGGCTTCGTATTTAACGGACATGGGAGCAGCATCGATCTCCTCATCTAAAACGCTGCAAAAAAGCAAATCAGCAAATTTCCCAAAATGTCAGACTAATGATCTTTAGCAAACTCGGTGCATATGCGAACCCGATGAACCTGGATGTAAAAGCGCAATTCTTCACGCACTTTCTAAAATGCATCAAGAGTTGTCATTTTTAAATGGGGCTTAGGCCTCGAAGCGCCCAATGGAACACTTCTTTTTGTGAGCTTTTGTCCCTGCTTTATTTAGCAACAGAGAAAGGCATTGCCACACCCGGGGTATCTGCTATCATCTCTCACCATATTCAAATGCCTTCTGCCTGTGAACTACTGCTCTAATTATTCGTGCATTTGATCTCACCACTCGTTTAAACTCCTCCTCAGTGAATCCCATGTACTTGTGTGCGGTGCTGTAGTCGAGGTGCAGGGTTGAGTTGAAGATCAGAGGGTCATCTGTGTTCAGGGAGTAGTTAGCCTTGTCCCTCCTGAACCTGCACAAAGGAAATGCTGAAACCCAAAGAAAACGAGCCAGGGGGCCATGTCTGCTTTAATGCAGGCCAATTACCAGACGTGTCAAGTGAAATGAAAGCAGCTCACGTAATGACGGGGTGCTTGGTGAAGTCGGGGTCGCATGCACCCGTCAGCTTACTGGAAACGGGACAAACCTGCAATCAGAACAGCACAGGGAGCCCTAAGAAAACCGAATTACTGCAGCGGCTCTCCTTCCAGTTGTAACACTTAAGTCTCCACAAGGGGTCACTGTATCACTGTGTCCCCACTAGGACTGAGCTACTGTCAGTAAACTGTATCAAATGAATTACCTAATAAAACATTTTTTTTTTTCATCTGCAATGATCAACATAATCAGCGTGTGATGATAATCATGGCGCAGTACATTGAACTGATTATACAACCGGCACAGTTCACAGGCACACAACTAACAACATTTTGGTGATCAAGCCGGATAGGTGCTTACCTCAAAGTGCATGTTTTGAGCCAGCAGTTTTTTGTACAGGGCTTGGTCTTCCAGGGTCCTGTAACCGTGTCCAACGCGTTCAGCTTTCAGCACTTCCACGGCCTGAAACGTCAGACAAGGGGTCACGGGGCACATGCAGAAGGCCATAAAGCACGATCATCCGTATACCTCGTGTCGGCTCGGTCTGCGGACTATTTCTAGTGGCAACACTGGCAACTGTTGTGGCAAACTGTCACTTTGAAGGATGGCTTGCTTATAGAGTGGCCGCTTTGTTTTGGCAGAGGCAGTGCAGTGAAACCACGCTGTGGTTTTAAACAAAGAGGAGCTTGAGACATAACAGCTAAGATGGATTCAAGCAGTAGAAAAATAATCATAGTATAAACAGGAACAGATTGTATTTGTGCATTCGTTGTTGCAGGTACAAATTAGTCAACATTAAAATTTCTAGTCCTCCGCAATATTGAGGCACTTCCAATCTGTTCCTTCCCCCAATTACAGTGGTGGAAAGTAACTAAGTACATTTACTCAGGTAATGTACTTAAGCACCGTTTTGAAGTACTTGTACTTTACTTGATTACTTCCATTTCCTGCTACTGTATGCTTCCACTCTACTGCATATCAGAGGGAAATATTTCACTTTTCTACTGCACTACATTTATTTGACAGCTCTAGTTACTAGTTACTCTTAAGATGAAGATTTAACACAGTGGATAACATAACAAGCTTTTGAAATACAACACATCGTTAAAGATTAAATCCGTCGTTTCCAGCCTTTTTGGCTTCTACAAAAACTAGTCTGTACTTGGGGTCACGTTTCAGATGTCTATGAGTTGTTAACAGCTCAACCAAATAGTGATTTTTTTTTTTTTTTTCCCCTCTGAAGTTCTCCCATGGTTTCATTTCAGTAAAAATATTCAAATGAGCCAATATCTCAGCAAAAAATCAAACATTAAGAGAAAAAGTCCAAAAACCGTGAAACAGATTTGTGTAGCAGAACTCTGTTTTTTCTTCTTTCGTCTCCCATCAATAATCTCACGACCCCTCGGTTTTATTTGGTGTCTCTGTATAGAAAGTAGTTCAAACCAGCACCACCTCCGGCAGCTACAATAGTAACATGCTTCTCACACACTGATGCATCGGTATTAATCATGTAATGATGTCATATATGATAATATATCAGTCAGAGGGACCAAACCAGTACTTTTACTTTAATACTTTAACCACATGTTGCTGCTACTCCTTGTGTACTTTTACTTAAGTAGGATTTTTCATTCGGGGCTTTTACTTGTGATGGAGTATTTTTACATGGCTGTGTTGGTGCTTTTACTTAAGTAAAGGATCAGAATTCTTCTTCCGCCACCGTCGACGTTCACCCTTAATTGGCCGACAACAAACATAAAGCTCCTCTTGTTTTTTTTGGATCTCTGCCCCAAAGGCCGGTCTACTCATTTCTATTGTTAGTGCGTGATTCCATTGTTTTGTGTTCTTGCTGTTACATGTACCACCGAGCTGCACGCTGAGGACAATTAAGTTCCCAGATAATGCTACCGCCCAGCTCAGAAATGTCTCACGTTACTGTTAAGCAGCTTACCTCCCTCACCACAGACGGCGGGCCCACCTCTCCTGCATGAACTGTCCTGTGTATCCCACAACGCACCGCTTCCTGTCAACAAAAAAATCGATCACGGAGCATGTTAACAACCGAAAAGCACAGCCAAACGTCTAGCCTTCACATCTGCGATGCCGCGGCATCGACTGAGGTGCTTTTATCATTTAGACAGATGTTAGGACACATTTGCTTTCCTTTGTTTCAGAGGGAAAGATGTCTGTCAAATAGAATTAGAAAACACTTCCTCCACTGGATAAACTGTTTAATAAAGAATTAGTTTATTTTTTCTAATGGGGAAAACCAAACAGAGATAAGACAGTCATCTGGTTTGAACATCTGTTTTCATTTCTAGCCTTCACCAAATGCGCCTTGTTTAATGTGCACGCATATACAGTATCTAGAGGTTGCGTAGTTTTTAAGATAAGCCTCAGTCTTATTGTGGACTCTGCTCTGGTAGTTCTGCTTCTTGTAAATAATTGAAGCTCAATTCCATTTCTTCTATCAATATAGATTCGGCCTGACAGGATTTCAGAACCTCGCTACACTATGGATAGTGAAAATACTTTCTGGAGAACTGAACAATATGCATGATATAATTTAGTTGTATAATAATAATAATTAATAAAAATAAAGTATATAAGTATATTTATATGACACTTATCAAAACTAGATGTTACAATGAAAATTGAAACAGAAAATATACACAAAATCATATACTGTACACTTACAACATGAGGAAAGTAAACTGTATATTTCTTATCAAGTCCTTTAAACAAACACAGAAAAGAAAATGTATTTCATACATACAGTAAATATACCAGCCTACATACACACATAATTACACCCATGCGGACAAAATTACCTGGCTTTTGGCAGGTTGTATTTCAATTTCATTTACCCACAAGTTGGGGCAGGGAGAGCATGTGAAGAAAGTTTGGTGCACACCCTGGTACCGGCACACACGTTTGCCACCTCAAGTACGAGTGACTGATAGAAAACGGAGACTTAGATGGAGAATTTTCATTTCACATCTACACTATTATTACACTAACACTGCCATTCAACAGCTCTGTGGGACCCGAGTGTACGGCTGTCATTTCATGGTGCTAGTCGGTGGTCAGCGCTGCCACGGTGACAACCTTCACGGTCTCTGTTTATCATGGTTCTAGCCACCAGAATGGAGAAGTTGTTAGCTGAAAGTCACAATAGCCTGTAATGTTCCACTATAAATGACCCAAATACACAATAATGAATAATACATGTAGAAATGTATTGAAGATGTATAGAAATGTATATGTATACAATGTTTGGGCTGAGATATTATGAACTTTCCCCAGGCAGTCAACTCTACCCATCATGTATCCATGCAAGCAATTCATTTCGGGTAGGACCAGGTCCCCGTCCAGCACCGCAGTGTATTAACTGATTAACCTACCCCCATTCATTGTAGTCTGACAGGCAAAAATCGATGACTCACTGTGGTATGCTCGGCATTAATCAATAAATGCTGGCTGAAAACCAAATCAGATTTATCTGAGAAGCTTCAGAGGTTAAGAGGAAATTGGGTTTAGGTTTTACTTCCAGACTGCGTATGTTTTAGATAAAGACATTTAAGCCATCATCAGTTTGAAAGTGAAAAAAAAAAAAAAAAAAATCTATGTTGATAAGTAAAGCTCTCTGTCAGCCATAACACCTGAGCTCTAACCTGTTTCACACTGCCAAACAGACAGGGAATCAGGTAGGTACATAAAAGAGGAACATGTTAAATAAAACATATTTAAACTAGAGTCTACAGCCATGCTAGTGGCTCTGTGTGGCTGTAGTTAGGCACAGCGGTGCTTTGAGCTTAATGCTAATGTCCAAATTGGACATTAGCATTAAGCTAACGTTTAGCAGATAAAACGCTTATCATGTTCACCATCAAGGTTTAGTGTGTTTGCGTGCTAACATTTGCCAACTAGCACTAAAACACAAAGTACAGCTGAGTCGGGGCATTTAATTTAATAACGTAAATGTGAACCTCATAGTGGCACCTAGAGGAAAGATTAGGGAATCACCAAAATCTTTAAAATCATCATATCATCTGGGAACCAAGAATGTACAAAAAAAAAAAAAAAAAAAAAAAAGGCCAATCCATCTAGAAGATGTTGAGATATTTCACTGGATAAGTGAAAATACGGGTAGCAGTACATAAAAAATTAAAGGCTTACCGAAGTCGGCAGTATTCATCCTCTGGAGAATGTGACTGTGTCATGTCTGTGCCAAATTTCATGGTAATCTCTCCAGTAGTTGTCAAGATACGTCAGTCTGGACCAAAGTGGTGGACCGAGTATGGCTAAAAAAAACCCACTGGATTATCTGAAAAAATCAAAGCTGGAACCCGCACAGTTCTTATGAACTCTTGAAAAGTTGATTGCTAGTTTTGGAGATACATTGTTTACACAGGACATCACTAATATGTCTAATATGGGCTTTTGGCCCCAGCATGGTCTTAACAAAAACATCTAAAAGTATCCGTCTTTCGTAGCATTTCCATGCCATTCACCATTTATAGCCACAAAAACAGAGCTTCAGCCTGTGGGAACATGAGGCCGACTCTGTGACCGTACAATCTTTCTGGACCTCAAAATGACATGATCTGCTATCAGTAAGAAAAGATGGCCACTGCACTTCAATGCCAAGGTAAGCAGTCTACTTATTTATTTACACTGACTGCAATTTTCCTCCTGCATTTACACTTGTTGTTAAACTGTTTAAGAACACATTCAAAAACACATTCAAGGGCACAAAACACTCAGCTCCCGATGCTGTTTAGCTGACCTTGGCTATTGTTTTTATCCACAAACTGCTGTTGCTGCACTAATAGCTATTGCTAAGTGCTTTTCCTGTGAAGCTGTGATTAAAAAAAAAAAAAAGACACCAAAGCCCACACTTTTTCAGACTGTCTGCTTGTATCAAAAGTTGATGTCTCGACAAGCTCACCTGGTACGCCTTGCTATGTTCCGGATTGGCTTCGCAGTTGAGTAACTCGTCACCCGCCAGATCGATGGCAACCACTCCCTCGTGGCGATACTTCTTACACAGCTCGACGATGTCCATGGACCAGCCTGGAGGATTTAAAACAGACGTACGTTACTGCGCGGTTCTGGCGCCGCCGAGTCAAGCACACACATATAGACCTTGTGTAGATGAAATGTGATGGTGCAGTCTAAGCATCATGCTGCGTCCATCTGCATCAATCTACAGCTATGAAAAGCACAAGACAACATTAACCAACATGCGGTGGTGGCTCTGTGGGTCTGGCTGACGGTAACCAAGACTGCTGAATAAAAGGAATAGTTCGACATTTTGGGAAATTCGCTTTTTCGATTTCTTTCCGAGGCTTAGATGAACAGATTGATGCCTCTGTACGGTAAATATGGAGCTACCGCCAGTAGCCGGCTAGCTTAACTTAGCTTAATGTTAACCTGCTTTTACAAAAACAAAACACTTGTATACATATGAAGCAATGTCCCTGATAATGGTTATCTAGATTGATTTGCATACTAACCTGCATACTATTAATACACAAAGCTCGTACAATTTGATATTTTTGTCTACAATGATAAAATCTGTTGTCCCCGATACATTCAGGAAGTCTCATACATCAAGATGACTGTAATCACATTGGGATATTACAACATGTTTTGCAGAATGTCTCCTTTGCAAAATAGAGACTGGCAGATATTAACTGCACTTGGCTGTTGGGTTAAATAGGAAACAGCTGCATGAAGAGAGCGGAGCAGATTTGCAACAGACGTAACAGTTACTTTGCTGATAAAGCGACCACTCATGCTACCACAGCTACTTTGGTACAGCTTGTGCATAGCGAATGGCACAGCTGCTGTTATTGGTATTGCCAATACCACTCCAACTACCACTGATTCTACTAATGTAGCATCTATTGTTACTGTCCTGTGAAAGCCATGTATTTCCAAAACGGTGTTTCATTAGAAAACAGCTATTGGATGGATTGCTATTAAATTTTATGCAGACATTCATGGTCCCCTTAGGATGAAAACTAATTACTTTGGTGATGCCCTGACTTTTCCTCAAGCGCCACCAACAGGTGGATATTTTTGGCTTTTAGTGAAATATCTTAACAATTATTGAATGGACTGCAATGAAATTTAGTACAGACATTCAGGTTATTCTCAGGATAAATCCTAAGGGCTTTGGTGATCCTTTAACATTTCATCTAGCGCCATCATCAGGCCAAAGGTATAATTTGTCCTGTAATTTGATTTATGACCAAACACCTGCAAAACTATAGCTGTTCCCATCAGCCTCAGCTACAGTTTAGTGCTAATTAGCAAATGTCAGAATGCTAACATGCTAAACTAAGATAGTGAACATGGTAAACATTATACCTGCTTAACATCGGCATTGTTGGAATTGTCATTATTAGCATGTTAGCGTACTGATATTGGCCCCACTTTGCAGAAGCACAGCCTCACAGAGCCGCAAGAGTGGCCGGAGACTCTTGATCTTGTTAAAAGGTTTATTTGGCTAAAGAAATCGGATCATTTTCTCAACCCATGAAGCAGCGTTCAATCAGCGTTCAAATTTATTTGAAAAATTCAAAAATCAGCAAATTTGGAGACGCATGGTTTTCACTGGATAGCGACACTATGTAGTACAGGTTATAACAAGAAAAGTAAGGGTTTATAATATGTATGAACTATTAGGACCGTGTTGTGTTTTTCTGTGGGGCTTCCTGCTCATTATTTAATAAGAATGAGGGAGGCAGAGATTGAGACAGGACAGAAGACAGTACAGTAACGAATCTTATCTCACAAGGGTTTTTTTGGCAGACAGGAGCATGAACAGTACATTACTTGGCATGTGGCGCATGCAGCATAGAATGGACCTGGCTTTGATATTAAAGGCCCTCTCCCCCTCACTGAGGCCCTTGTTAACCAACTGCACCACCTCATCTGGGCTCAGGTCACCTCTGAGTAAAGAAAAAAAAAACAGTGAAATAAAAGAATGGAGACATGCAATGAGCCAAACAGCGGGTTTCGCCAAAAGCTGAAAATATTCATACGAGGACTTACTCTTCCTGGTTCCATGGTATGGGATCCACTTTAGTGTTAGCCAGAAAATGTGGGCTGTATCTAACCTCAACATAAATCACTCCTTCCCTCGCTTTGTCCTCAACAAACTCATAGGCTATCCTCTTTATGGCCTCTCGGTCTCCACTGAAAAAGAAAAAGGAAAGTGAAAATGAATGACACTACCCTTCGGCGCCGATAAGCGTATCTAAGAGATACTAAATAAAACCATGAGTGGCTTTCAAAATGATAAATGTAAGCATTTACACAAGTGTACCTGATACGATTATATTGATTTCATTTACACGCCTCCTCCACATCTATGCGCAACGTATAATAATAATAATGATGGTTGACTCAAAGACTTCATTAGACGTATTTTTTTGACCATTGTCAACAGCTTCATGTTGTTTTTTCTAGAAATATTTTTCACACACACTTTAGGATGTATAGAGGTAGAGGAAGAAATGTCAGTAAGGGACTGTACAAAAATTACTGGGATGGGTAGTGTGACTTTTTTGGGAGAGCAGGGGAGGACGTTTAGAAATGTTCTCTTTCGGATTTATATTTTATTTCAGCGTTCTCTTCTGGTAAATATTGTGAAACAAAGAGATATAAGACATTTAAAAAAAATAAATATGAAGCAGTTTAAAAAATAAACTACTTACATTAAAAGAGATGGCATTTAAGTGTGCCATGGGTCGTAAAAATGTGTTTGGTCTTAACAATCCTGTCTCCGAGTCACATCATCATCTTTCTCATCACAAAAAACAACTAGTATCAGGAATATGTTAGTTTTGAGAAACAGAATAGATTTGGCTCTTCTCGGTTATTAACGGTTGAATGGTATTTTTCACTACAGCAGTTACCTTACCTTGACTTTCTCTGCATCATAGAAGCAAGCAGAACTAGTAGGAGCAGTAAGATGTAAAATGTGGCATAATGAAAAAGAATCACACCTTGCCATCTTTTTTCTACTAGTTGGTGAATTTAAATTGAGCATATTTAGTGTTACTGTTTAGTCTACAAGTCGGGAGCAGTAATATGATTAGTCCATTAATGCACGCACATGTTGTTCAGTCCTCGGGATCGGAATACACACACCTCGCGCCATGTCGGTTCCTCCAGAGTTAACCGAACTGTTACCAAGACTATTAGAGCTTTGTTTATGCACAAAGCCGTGGGCGTAAAAATTGAATTTTCTAAGGAGAGCTGCAACGATTATTCAATCAATTGATCTGATAATTGTTAAGAAAATTAATCCACAACTATTGTGATGATGGAGTAATTGTTTATGTTATTGTTTCAAGCAAATATACAAACATTCTCTTGTTCAATCATCTCAAATGTGAGGATTTACAGATTTTCTTTGTGATAGTATCACAAGACAGTGTCTTTGGGTTTTAGACCGGTGGCTGAACAAAACAGGCAATTTGAAGACGTCATCCTGAGCTTAAAAAAAATGTCCAGGAATTCCTTATAATTTCTTGACATTTTATAGACCAAGCGATTTTTAGGAAAAAATAACAGCCAGATTAATCAATAAGCAAAATTATTGTTAGCTGCAGTCCTACAGTTAGGTCAGGGGGACACTCCAACAAATGTAAAAATTCTGTGGAGGGCCTCCCCACCCAAGTATTTTTTTTAATATAGTCCCTAACCTTGTACACCTAACATTAGATTTTACACCTAAAACATTTCTGTCTGTCTTGCCCATATAATTGTGCTGCATGACAATGCAAACTGGTGTTGCGAAACTATCAGGAGAATCACAGCTCCGCTTCCCTCTTTCCTTTAGATTCAGCAGCACAATTTCTGTCACCCATCACATGACGGAGAACAACACCGCTTCCAGCATTTACACTGAAAATGAATGCTCGTAGCACAGGTCTGAATGCCTGTTGTTCTCCAGCGTCCCCTCATTACCCTCCCAAACACACACACAACCACATCACCGCCAAGCTCATACAACAATTCTGCATGAGCTAAACTCAGCTAGCAAGTTCCCTGTGTTGTTGAAGCTGTACTGCACACAAGGCTTTCAAGAGCCTTGATACAGAAGGGTCCATTCAGCACAACTGCGCGCTGCAGTCCAGCCACTACAGACTGCC
The DNA here is from genome assembly GCF_016859285.1 of Xiphias gladius. Classification (NCBI taxonomy): domain Eukaryota; kingdom Metazoa; phylum Chordata; class Actinopteri; order Istiophoriformes; family Xiphiidae; genus Xiphias; species Xiphias gladius. Next base: position 26,048,118 of record NC_053417.1, on the reverse strand, counting down.
ATTGTTGAAAGCTTTTACGGCCATTGAGTATCTGAAAGACTGTATATGGTCTTTTCTAAACAGTTCGGCCCTGTCACTGGAGGACTAAATATAAGACAGAGTGACAAAGGATACCCGACCAACTTTACTCTCCTTTTAGTTTAGTCTCCAAGGTGACACTTGATCTTGATAATGATGTGCTCCTGTTCTGCGTGCCTGGCATTTAAACCCCCCCTCTAATTGTGCCACAGAATTAGACTGCATAATCTTGCTACGTCTTACATCCTAATACCACCGATCACAAACCATACTATACACTCTGGTTTTAAAATACCCTGGATGCACCGCAACTGTAGCAAATGCACGCATATGATAAACTGCGTGGATGGACTCTGACCCTCATTGTAAACATTCCCGTAATCATTCATCATTCATATCTCACTCTTTGCCCTCCATGTCACCTGCTCAGCAAGAAAGCACCTCTGGTAATCATGAAACTCAATCATTATAGGCGAGCACTTACGCAACCACGTGCATGTACTCGGCGAACTTGTCCAGGAACTTGGTGAGGGTGACAGGCTGTTTGACAATAATAATCGATGTCATCTCCCCCACAGTATTTGCTGGCAGGCAGATGCCGCGTCTCCTGGATGGAGAGGAGGGAGAAAAGAAACAGTTCAAGGGCAGTTCTGAAATTTGCACCGGTAATTCGTTTCATTGTCTAGTTTACCTGATTTGTTCTGCTCTCTCGAAAGAAAAGTTGAACAGCGGGCTGTCGTTTGTGTGACGTACTGAAGTCTGAGCTAACGACTTGACAGCTGACAGCTTCAATTATTAATGAAAAAAAATAAATAAAATGAAAAATTAGGTTTTTATTTCAGAGCTCCACCGATACTGGCTGATACCACTATTTGAGAGTTGTAATCTATATTTTTTTTAATTACCAGTGGGTCGCATGACTGTGTGAAATGTGAAAGGTGTCTCCGTGACAAAGCCGCAGGGAGTTATCAACCGACTCTGCAGCTCTCCTCGGCTCTATGGAGCATTTTTTAGCGTCTTTCAGCTCGTGGTTTTGGTTCTACCCTGTGCAGCTCTAACGTTTTGGTTCACTCTCACCACGCCCATCGGCGTTGTTTCCAGACACATAGTGAACATGCTGGAGCGTTCAGCTGCTAAAGAGCCACATATTTCCATCAGAGGCCGGTGTAGACCAAAACCAGAGCTAGAGGGAGAATCAACGTTGGACTTAACATTCATAAGGTAGACACAACCACGACGCCAAATCAATGCTAATAATCCCATATTGCCCCATATTTGCTGGTTGTGTAAATAAGCAACTGTTCGCTAACATGTTTGCCATACGTACCCTTATAAATGGATAATGTGTCAGTGTTGTGCTTAAAACATGTTACGCTGCCCACAAGTGGCCAAAAAAAAAAATCAATTAATGTAGCTTTGAAAAAAATCTGACAACAATAAACCAAAGTTATTTTTTCAAAATAAACACATACACCTAAAAAAACCTTTTCTAATCAGTCCCTTAAATTTAGTTATTACATAATTACACTGAAATTTAATGGCGACAATGTCTAAACGTCTAAACGTGTATCTGAACCAAAACACAAAACAAACGGATAAAAATCGAAAGTCAACACTGAAGAATTCTAATGAAATGAAAAGTAAACTAACTTACTTGGCAACGTCAAGAATAGTCTGCACCCGAATGGCTCCATCGAGGTGCACATGCAGCTCAACCTGTGGATGGCAAAGATGATAATGTATAATCAGTCAATCCAAACAAGGCACTTTCACACACATGGACGCTGCCATACACCTGAGTCTGACTGGAGAGTGTGGTTCAGAGGAGAACAGAAAAATGTCAGATACCCAGCAGGGTCAAAGAAGGGAGCACCAGGAGAGAGCAGTGACTTTGTTGCCGTTCGATGTTTTGGCTGCAGCCCGTCGTGAATGCAGTACGCGTGACCGGGCAACAAGTGGTGGAAAGGCTGGGGTTGCCAGGGAAGGGTGAGTAAGTGTTCTGGCTCTCCTTCCATCCCTGAGACGTGATTTATCCTCACAGATGTCACCCGTAAATCTCCGCTCCTCCTTCAACAGCTAAGGCCTTACCTATGCGAATTAGTCGGCATGAGATTCAAATTAAAATTCCCCCGCTAGAGACATTTAATTCAAATCTCTGGTTGGGAGTGATGAGGAAAATAAGAACGATTATGGAAATCAGCACTAAATTAAGGCTCCTAATGTGCACAGAAAGAAGCAGCTGAGAGCAATGCCCTTCATTTTCCAAGTTTAATCTTTTCTCATATTATGCCTCATGTTTATTCTCGATTATATTCTACCTTCCTGTTCCTTGCAGTGCTACCTTAAAAGGGCCTGAAATTTTATTTTCTGGATCAGCTTTTCACCACGAGCGATGGGATTCCGCATGAAAACGTTATTTTCTCCCAGCTTTTGTTATTTCAAATCAGAGATTTCTGTATTTGTGTTTTTCTCTACACTCTTCTCGCTGGTCTGAAGTGACCAGGACTCAGTTGCAAAAAAAAAAAAAAAAAAATACAGACGAAAGAATTGCTGAAAGAACAGGGGCTAGCCCAGACGTGATTTATGCCCAGGGCCCGACCGATTCAACAGCGGGCCGACTTTGTGGGCTATTTGCAGATAAATTGGTATCAGCGTTTATAACGGCCAATAACTAACAATTCATTCGAGTAATGGAAAGCCAAAGGGTAAGTCCTTGAGCTATTTTATTACCAGTGTCGCTATTTGCATCGTTTTGTCCATCAGGGAACACTGCGAGTCCACCGCTGGCAACGCAATAACCTCTGCCAGTTCCACGGGCTATTAGCCACCAGCTGTCAATAAACCAAATACTTCTGGTGCATTTTGACTAGGGCTGAAACAATTACCCCCATTAATTGATTAGTCAATCAACAGAAAAACAATTGGCCACTATTTTGATAATCCAATTATCATTTTAGTCATTTTTTTTAAGCAAAATGACCAAACGCCCGCTGGCTTCAGGTTCTCAAATGAGCTTTAAAAACACAGGTTTTTCACTCTTTTCTGACAGTATAGACTAAAAGATCAATAAATTAGTAGAAGAAATAATCGGCAGATTCATCAATAATGAAAACTGGAGACCATCTTAAGATGGCATCACACCAGCCTCGACGCCCGTCAACATGTTGGTGCTCCCGACACATGAGTACTCAGTAGTCATTACTGCATTATTATATGAGTACTCAGTGCTCATGGGCCGGGCCGACACAGCTTTACCTCACTGTAAAGTTTTGTGACTGTATCTTGCGGACAGACAGACAGACCCCGGCCAAAGTACTCGAAACCGCCTCTGTGGTAGTTCCTGCTACAGTAGGTGTCTCCAAGACCAAATTTTGCCTTGATGACACAAACACACACACGCACACACACACACACAGATGCTGTCGCGGCTGGCAATGACTACTGAGCACCTACAGGTCGGAACGTCGACATGTTGACAGGTAGTGCGGCTGCTGTGATCCCATTTCAAGAAGGACTCTAGTTTTACCTAATGCCTTATAGTGGGCGAGAATAACCAGAACCAGGATACAGTGGCTTAAAACGAATGTGGGCCAGCGGTGTAACGTGGGGGGCAAACGGCCCGGTCCCTACTTCCGACCCCCCCTACTTCCAGCGCCCTTGCTCGGACCACATCCATTGATTAACTCAGCCTTCATTTTGATCTCAACTACACACCTATTAGGTTTCATGACTGTCTCGTGCACGGTTATGAGAAAATCTGTCCACAAGCAGACGGACACCATGTCAAACACACACACACACACACACACACACACACACACACACAGACACACACACACACATGGTGAAATCATTATAATCATTGGTCGCAGCCCCAAAACAATATCCATTAAAAGTTTCCCAGAATCTCCCTCTGGGGTCTTCAGATGTTGTATTTGGCAGAACAAAAGTCCAACAACACAAACATGTTTAGTTTGCAATGATAACAGGATGATACTGACAATTCAGTTTACAATTTTAATATTATATTTTTATATTTTTTAAGTTTATTTTCAAGCGAAAACCTCCAGAAATTCCTCTGCTCCCAGCTCCAAAGACGTGAGGATCTGCTGCCTTCCTCTCGGACTTCGAGTGACCCTTTGGAAATGGAAGGTAATTTTCCACTACGTTCGGATGATGTGCGAAGCGATTCGATGATTAATAAAAGGAGTCAACCTGTAATAAGTTGCAGCCCTAATCATGACGAAGTGCTGATCAAACCTGTATCCTCGTCACCTTACTTTTAAAGAAAATAAAGGCATGTACATGTTGTTCGGCCTGTGACTAACAATGGGGGGGCATGAAAACATCTTGAGATCAGATGTTTCCACACAAATGTTTACAAGAAGAAGTAATGTGTCTCACTTGAGCTGTTTGAATCCTATTTGCTAACATCTATTTTCTTCCTGTGAAAGCCCAAAGTGACAGTGATACTGGAGCGTTAGAGCCGTTCCAGACAGCTGCTTAACCCATTTGCAACTTCAGGAAATCCTGCCACGTTTTTCTATCCATATACGCGGCACTTCCTCTCGCGCTCCGTGGTATCTTATATATAGGTCAGAGTTGGCCGCAGTAACAGCCTCTTGTCAACTGGCCGATCGAGGCTGTGCCTACGGTGGCATCTTACGAGCGGTGTTCGTGAGAAGGCGATGAGTGGTGAACAGCCGGATGGGTACTGCGGCATAGCTCTGTGAAGCAACTAAATCTAGGAAGCTCATATCTAGTGTCTGAAACACACGGTACGGATTTCCTCATAAGACTGAAGTGATGCGTCAAGTTCGGCTTCTGTCGGTGCACGGGCTTCTTTATTTATGTCTGCATTTGTCATTTAGTGATGTTTATCTGACACATCTGGACTCTCAAACAGAACAGAAACCTCTGACATTTGGAGTAATCCCCGTGACCTCAGGGAAACTGTTGCATAGTTGGCAGATGAGCTAATGACGACTAACTTTGAGTAGAGACAGCCCCTGTTCAGTTTCAGTTCAGTTTTTCTCCGTCTCAGTATCAGCGTCCTGGTCTTGATGTTTTATGTCATAGTAAATTGAATGTGTTTGGGTTTTGGACTGTTGGTTGGATAAAACAAGATATTTAAATATGTCACGCCGGCTTTAAGAGATATGCAATGGACAATTTTCACTGTTTGATAGAGATTTTGGAAACCAAACACTTAATCAACAACAACCCAAAAAAAGTGAATCATTAGTTGTCCTACCTCTGTCAGATTTAGCTTTTAATGTCTACTATATATTCGTCATTATTAATATTTGTCTGATCCAGCTGTAACAGAGGTTGACCCTAGTTCCAAATCTCACTGAAAGCAGAGAGTCTGGTCGATCTAACTCGAAAACAGTCGACTAATCAATTGACGTTAATCGGCAACTATTTCTATGATGGATGAGTTTAATTTTCTAACGAGAAACGCCAAACATTTAATGTTCCCAGCTCCTCAAATGCGAGGAGGTGCTGCTTTTTCTCCGTTCTGTATCGTTGCAAACTGAATATGTTTGGGTCACTGCGCTGATAACTCATTTCTGACATTTTATAGAAGGGCAATTAATCAGTTGATTGACGAAAAAACGATCAGCAGATGTAATCAATAATGAAAACACTCCCGAAGAACTCCACCAGTGTCACGATGACATACTGTAGTAAGCCTGTAGCTGCTGCACTGTGACCGCTGTCCTCCTCCTTTTTACGACCCACTCCCGGTGCCGTAGGCGTCTTTCCATTTCTCTGGCACTGAAACCAGTCGTTCGCTTTCCCCTTATCAGCCCAGCGTAGAAACACACACGCACGCACACACACACACACACACACACACACACACACACACACACACACACACCTGCTCAAGTGCATGATTAGTCAGCACCGAGACTCCAAAGGGCGCCGGTAGAGTACAGATATCCTGCCCGAGTGCCTGACTGTGCACGCCGGGCTACCTGAGAGGCTTTTCGTTCCGGTTGTCAGTTCTCCCGACCGGCCAGCAGAAGAAAAAGCCCGCCATTCAGATTAAATACAAAATACTGCAAGAATAAGAGTTTTTCTGCGTTTTTCTTTTGGTGCCCGAAGCAGGAGACGACCGTTCGCGTGAGTTAAAAGCGCCCCCCCCCCCCTTCATCCCACAGGTATCTAGTGATACAGAGTCCCTCTGACTCCATCCAGGTTCATCCATCAGCCCGTTTTGTCTTTTTCTGTGCCAGTGTCAGCTACAAAAGAGAGAAAGTCAAGGTCGCATGGACTTGGTCACCCCCAAAAAACAACACACAGAACAAATGATCGCAGTGGTTCGGTTTGGTAGGTCTTGTTTAAAGCCGATAGTCACATGTCAAACTGCCGGCCACGGAGCTCTTCCTCCTTGTTTTAACACGGATGCCAGACAATGACACGGGCAGTGGTAACTAATGTTTGCTTTAATGAGGAAGCCTAATTCTTCGTTTCCGTTTCTACTGAACAATTCATCATCTTCCTCTTCTCCTTTTTCTTCTCGTCACGGGGACTCTTGCACCACTCACGCGGCGTTTCCGCAGCCCCGACGTGCGTAAAGAGCCCCGAAAACGTGCGCCCGTCAATAGCTCACCAACTTTCCGTTTCAACCACTCGGCCAACGCTCACGCCACGGCGCACCGGCCCGGCAACGTACCTTCGGCTTGTTGAATACCACTTGTTCGGAAGTGCGCTGGGCCATCGTAGAGAGCACGCGGCCGCCGGCGAGTCCGCTGGTGTGCAGGGAGCCGAGCACTGGCGAGCCAATGCCGAGCGCCGCTCGTCTGGCTATTATATGCATGACTCGGGGACACGCCTTCTGTTCGCGGCACCGGCCACAAAAGCCCCGCGAGGTGCTCCTTGCTGCGGGCCCGCGAGCTGTCGGGAGAGCCTGCGCTGCCTGTGCAGAGCCGCGGTCCGCTTCAGCCTCGGTGTGCGGTTCATTTTCTTTTCTTTTTTGCGGACCGCAGTAGGTGGAGGGATTAACGGCCCTGCGTGGCAGCGGCTTTGCGCCCATGTGATGAGAGCTTTACCGCCGGGCTAATTAACTGTGTGTCAAACCGCGTTACGAAACACGGCAAAAACTGTGCGGTGTGTGTGTGTGTGTGTGTGTGTGTGTGTTAAGTGACTACAAAACGAGATGCAGACCCTCCGTGATGGATACGCGGAATGTGCGGCGTATAGGCCCCCGTACAGGGCCAGTCGCTACCACCCACAGGACAGCCAATGCCCCCTGTCTCCTTCTGTCTCCGATGGGATGCTTTGCGGTTTCGTAGGGACGCAGACTGAAATAAGAAAGTTGGAGAGAGAGAAAAACAAAAACAAAACAACAACAACAACAACAAAACCTTATTAGGCCTACCAGTTTGGAAATTTCCTGACTGAAACCTCCGCCACCTCAAAAGCAAACGCAGGGTTGAAAGCTCCAAGAACACGCGTAACTCTGCTCTATCAGCTCGAGACGTCTCCCGATCTGATGAGAATTGCTCATAGACCCTGATACCGGAACCGGCGACGTGTTTCAGAAGCCCGTGACTCCTGGTCAAATACGCATCGGCTGTTTGTTCACTGGAGGTTCTGACTGGGAGTTAGAACCTCTCTGGCATACAACTGAGCCCAAACGTTGGCAGTCTCACCGAACCAGACCGTCCATTTTCTTCGGTGTGTGTCCATGCACTGCCCATGCAACATGTCAAATATCGACAGTTTGAACGATATTGATATCGGTGTATCGTTATCGTTTACTACTCAACTTTAGGTTTTAAATCCTCAGTAATCTGCCTAAAGGGGAAAAGATGTTGTGGTTTATATCAGGAGTTAAGAAAGAGGTTATTCAGGGGAACTAGGAAAAGATTATTTTCTTTCGGGAGATGTTGAAATTATGAAAACAAAACTGTGAAACTGAAACTGCTGCTCTGTTTGAGTGTTTGCTTGATCCTTAAGAAAAATATGTGTTTGTTTTCATAACGATATTTTATGGTCATTTTTGTATTTTGTCACCTCTGTCAAATGTGTAAGTTGAGTTTGGTGCAAAGTCAAGGGTTACCACCAATACTTTTCCATATTTTTGGTTTTGATATTATATATTTAAAGGGAAAAATAGTTGATTTTGCAATTATAATGATAATAATAATTATTATTATTATTGCTGCACACACACTGGGGAGCAGTGGGGTCTGTGGGACCCCAGACACGAGGAAGTAAAACCAACAAAACACATGGCTTGAATCGTTTTTTGAATTGACTCCAGAGTGCTGAGTCTAAACAGCTGAATATATCACACTTGTATGCTATTTTCTTGTCACTTCTCTATCTATCAGAGAAGCAAATCCACAGCAGCATGTACGGTCAAAATGTCACACTTCTTCATTATTGTTTTAGCTGCTTTGGCTGCAGGTTTAAGGTTTTAACCAGCAGTGAAACTAACCCCATCAAAGTCACTTCCTTGCTTTGTGTGCTTGACTAACTTTTCCAGTTCCCGATTTCGTTTTTGTGCACTTTTTTTTTTTTTTCCCCAGATTTTGAAAACGGTGAGAAACAGCTGCAGTGATTCGTCTCACTCATGTCACGTGTTTGTGCAGACCTCGGAGACATTTTGAGCCTTTTTTGCGATGTCGCAGTCCCTCCTGTCAAAAGTCTTCTGTTTTTCTTATCTGATCTGTTTGCCCAAGTCACGAATGAAGTTGTATTTTGCCACTTACTCTGAGTGGCCTCTGGTTGTGTCAACAACGTTAGTGTTCTCGCTTTGAGGTCCCCGCTGCCAACCCAGCACACTGGGCAGGTGAAGCAGAATTTCATCGAAGCTTGAAAATGAGAGTTGACCCCCCTTTTTGAACAGCAACGTGTAATTTGAAATGAAACGTCCCCGGTTTTCACTGGAACCGCTTCCCACCGAGGGGAACAGATCCGCTGCGAACCTCCTCAAGGCTGAACCTGTACAGGGGCTGCCTTTGCTGCTGGAGCGTCATCTGGTGTCTCTGCCGGTTAGCACCACCCTGTGGTTGTAGCTCACAGGAGGCCCAAATGCATTCGGATTCAGACTGAGGTCATGGAAAATCAGTGCACAAACATGTATCCATTACCCTCCCATTCTGTATTCCTCATAATGTGAACAGAGATAAGGGAGTTTGTGCAACAAATGACTCTTGATATAAATCTGATTCCTTAGAGCCTTGGTTCTGCTTCTCCTTGCAGTGTTTATTCAGAGATAACCCCAAGACGTTGAGGTCAAATTTTAAAAAAATTCCGCCCAAGTTTTGAGAGTATAAATGTTGAGCAGAAGCGGTCGCTCCAGCATTTATATATGTGTGATTGTCTAAATCGCGCTCGACTGTTATTGTCCGGATAATGCAGAGAGTTTGCGGCAGCACGTGGCGGTCGGTTGTGGAAGTGAAATCACCTACCTGGTCCGTCAGGCCGGAGAGTGGTCAAGCCTGGACGTGGTGACAGAGTTCACGCTGCGGGGATTCTGGTCGGGGACAAAACTTTCCCCCAGGCCTGCAGCTCATCTCATACCCTACGACTACCTGCCCTCCCCGGGGATAAGAGGGACAAATCCGTCCGGACACATCTGGGAGCAGCTGTCAAGAAGGCCAGTGAATGCCTAGCGGGGGGCACTGAAACATTACCTATATAAATAAGTCCTGTCCGGTTTGACAATTTTAACTTCAGGGTCTCGCGCAAACCGTGAAAAACAGCCTCAGACCAAAAATAAGCAGAAGTATATGGACATACTTTTGCTCATATAGTTTTATGCGCCGATTAATACTGTACATTGAGCAAAACTACTCCAATAACGTCCAAGATGTAAACTGATTTTTCTTCAGCTGTGCCTTAAGCCACACCGTGTTGGTTCAGCGACGGAGTTTTTTTCCTGCCATGCGTGAGAGGCCCCCGGGTCACTTCCTGACCGTTGAAACCCCCTTTCAAAATTAAAACCTCTTTTCACCCTCCATCATGTCCAAGCGCTGTTCTTCGACGCGCAGCACCACACCGATTTCCCGCTGGCACCGTGTCACGTCGACGGATCGAGCTTTTCACCCTTTGTTATATCAGAGCAGCATAGGATAGATCTGTGCGAGGCTGGGCGCCTGCTTCTTCCCACATTCACAAATATTAGATCAAAGCTGTCTCACATCCATCACCTGTTGTGGTTGCTCACAAGCCCAAGTACCTGTGATACTAAAATGTCCGTATTTTACCTACACATTCCAAGTCCACTAGGTATTTTTCACAGCATTTTTTTTTTTTGCTTTCCATAGCAGTAAAAGCACAGGTGTGACTGATAACATTACCAATGGGTCAGGTCCATTAGGTATTCAAGGCCATAGCGAGAATTTTTGACGTACAGAGGTCATTAGTCCAAGTACACTCAACCCTACTACCATCGGAAATTTTTTTTACAGAACACCAAAAAGAAAGTCTCTTTTTAGCTGAATATATTGTCACAGTTTATTCAGTCATTCATTCATTCTCTGCTTGCTTTGCAATGATTCACTGACTGTTTTGTCATTTCAGAATCCGGCCAACCCCGTATCTCCAGCCCTTCCTCCCTTTCCAGCCACCTGATAAAGCACCTGCTCACCTTTTCCCCATTCCTTAGTAATTTTCCCGTCCACTTCCTTTTGCACTCTGCCAGATTTTCTATTGTGTCATCTCAGCCATAGTGTTCCAGCCATTTTTGTACCTACCTGTTTTTGCCTGCCAGTCTTTGACCTCTGGCTTTTTCTTTGTTTTTTTTTTTTGGACTTCACCTTTTGCCTGGTTTGTCCTGCCTGCACGCTACTGACCGCTGCCTGCCATCCCTTCCCTAGCCCTTACCTGCTCTCACCTGCACTACCTTTTCAGTCATGCGTTTGATTCCTGTGTTTCTGAGTCGTGACAAAGTTTACAGTATTAAGGTTAAAAATACGAGCTCCAGCCCTGTATGAACCCCAGCCATGACCCTGCATGCATAATGAACAACCAGGTCCCTGAGACTGGTATACATGGAGTTACACCTGTTATTTACACCTGTTATGATATTAATTATACCTGTTATATCAGGGCATTATGTCAAAAATGTCTGCCACAGACAGAACTTTTTCACCGCACAAATTTCACCGTGTCCTAGTAGGAAAAGCGCAGGTGTTACCAATAACAATAACATTTGCTCCGCCTTATTCAGGCATCCCAGTCAGCTGTGACAGCGAGCCAGCATGTACAACACCAGGACCCTGAAACTGAGGCAGCTATGCTGAATTAAACGGTCATTAGTTTTATCGTTTACACCTGTTTTTCTTACTATAACAGGTCAAAATGTCTTCGGTGAAAAAGGCCTATTAAGCCTACTCCGAGAGGTCACATAAAGGAACCAGGTGGCGTGGTGCGTTGATTGTTGTGTATAATAATACCAGTTGCATGGACTTGTGAAACAAAACTGTCTGCATACCTGTAAGTTGATGTTTATTATGGGACACTGTCACTTCATTGCCCATAACTGCACAGCAGCAGTTGGGTGTGAAATGACATATCATGAGATTTTAGTGAGAATAATAACAATTTTTAAAAAACAAAACGAAACAAATATGGAATACTGTTTCAACAGGAATAGGGATCCGAATGTGACAGTGCTGAGTTCAGGGAGCCATGACAACATATAAGCTATTTGTACACGTAAACTTTCCATATTTGGCCACTAGAGGTCTCTGACCATTTAAAAAGAAAAAAGAAAAAAAAAAAAAGTGAAGCTTCTGGTTCAGGAGCAAGTGCAATCATATCTGGGTTTCTACACCCTCCAGACCGTCTTACAGGAGGGGACTCTTCCCTGGTGAAAGAAAAGTCCTTCAGTATAAAAGCATTAGTCCAGCAAAAACAAATGCTTTTTATTAGTTTTTTCAGATGTGCATAATAACATAGGTACATTTTGGTTTGCATAACAAAACACTGGACTTTCACTTGTATTTGAGTATTTTTACCCTGCAGAACTGCACCTTATACTTATATAGAAGACATGACTGCTTACCACTGGGAAAGTGCCATAGTCGGTCATGGCATGAAAGATGAAAAAAGTATTTGGCTCATCTCTTCCCCATCTTCACACACGTAACGCAGGATGCCGGTAAAAATCTTGACCAGAAATCGAACCCAAACAATTCTACAAACGCTGCGAAAGGTCGCGATGCATGCTTCCAGACTGTTTCCAAATTACCCCTGGGAAAGCAGCAGCACATCCTGACTACTCCCACACACCGGCAACTGCTGACTTCATGCCATCGCTGAACCATTTCACCTGTAATTTAGTTAATGTGGTGTGTCCAAGAAAGTCTGTTTGTCTCAGGGTTGTGGTCAGTGGTTTTTTTTATGCCCATGAACTCTCGGTACTCCAAACGTTACCGGTGTTGCCTCTGGAAATGGACTGGAATATTTCACCCTGTCAGTGACATATGAGCAATTAAGTCTGCGATACTTCCTCTGGTTCCCGGAAAGCAGATAAAACTTATCGATCATAAGCAAACGTGAGCTGATTTTTTTTCTAAATTAGTTTAAATGTTCCTCCAACATCCGATAGTAGAGGTAATGCCATTTTGTCTTCATTAAGTTCACCAGCAGGGGCTTGCGTGATAAATATCCTCAGCCGTCTTCCTGTGTTTCAGATGTCTCCAGCTGTCTGCAGAGTATCTTTCCTTTGCCTGAACTTAACGACAATCTCGGCTAAAAATATTGACACTGTGTAGCGTGCTAGGTGGCTTCCCTCTTGAATTGAGTCCTTGTTGCTTATTTATTTGTTCTGATTTATTTTTAGTAACCAAAGTTGGAAATGGATTTGTTGTTGGTTTAGGTGTGTCAGTGAATGCAGGAAGCTATTTCTGCACTGTGTTGCTGCCATCAGCTCTCCACAAACAACCTCCTGAACCCGGACTTGGACAAAAAAAAAAAAAAAAAAAAAAGGGACCAGAATCGAGAGGATGATGAGATAGAAACATGCAGGTAGAGTTTGCGTGTAGCCCATTACATGCAACGTGTCAGTGGGGTTTACAGCAACTGAGGGCAACGCTCACATGCTGGTGTTTAACAGGGACAGTTTGTACCATCACCACCATCTCAGTTCAGCGTGTTGGCATGCTAACATTTGCTAATTAGCGCCAAACACAGAGTACAGCTGATGGGAATGTCCTTAGTATTGCAGGCTTTCGGTGAAGAATTGGACAAATTAAAATTTTGACCAGATGGTGGTGCTAGATGAAATGTTAAGGGATGATCACTCATTAAAAATTCATCCTGAGGGTGACATGAATGTGGGGACATTAAAGTCTTTGGTAACCCACCCGATAGACGTCCAGACATTTCACTTAGAACCAAAAATGTCAGCCTCATGTTGGCGCTAGAGGAAAGATAAGGGGATCACCAAAGTCGGGTCATATTTCATTTATGTAGCCCAATATCACAAATCACAAATCAATCTACAGCATTACGACACCCTCTGTCCTTAAACACTCGAATGACACAAAGAACCAACCCCCCCAAAAAAAAAAAAAAAAAACAGGAAAAAGTGGAACAAGAAAATGGAAGAGTAAGAAACAATGTCGGAGAACCATGAAAGATATTTCACTGTGTATATGTAAAAACTTTCACCCGTTGGCGGCACCACGTGTAAAGTAAGGGTCTCATCAAAGTCTGTAGGATTCATCCACCAGGCACTATGAATGGCTGTACATCAGATAGTACATGAGATATTTCCGTCTGGACCAAAGTCCATGCCGTCCCTAGAGAAATTTAAGGTGAGAAACGGATTCAAAAGAGATCCCTCCTCCCATGATATCACTGTGAATATCACCTGTCAGAAATACAGTTTTCAGCACCGTAATTCGGAACCAAACTGATGTGTGAAGCTGCCTAAGTTCAGTAAGTTGTCTTTTGTCATTAGAGCAAGGTTCTTTGGGTTGTGAATGGAGCACATGATGCCTCACAGACAGTTGTTTCTCCCCTTTTCTGATACATCTGTCAGTGCAGCTGCCACATTGAGCAGGTGTGAATGAGGGCCTGGATGATCTGTGCTCTTTTTTTTTTTTTTTGTCGCTGTAGACACGGTAGTGACCTCGGCCCCGTGTACGTCAGGAGGTGACCTTTGGTCAGGACGATGTCCTTATCGCCGGCTCTGGGTGTTCCTGTGGCAGCACTGTGGGATTTTCGCACATCGAGCTGGAATGCCTGGAATCTAGGTGTCATTTTAGAGAAAACATTTTGGCTGCGGCTGGAGTTATCCATGTTGGAAGAGCTTTGGCTGTGTGTGTGAGTGTGTGTGTGTGTGTGTGTGTGTGTGTGTGTGTGTGTGTGTGTGTGTGTGTGTGTGTGTGTGAGCGAGCATGTGTCTCCCACTGTAGCTGCTTACATCTGGACAACATCTTGACACATTACATCTTGACAGTAGCATGCTCAATCACAAAGGACTTACACAATCAGTTTTTGAAAAATTATTTTTCTCTGGTGTGTTTCCATTTCGTGGTTTTCGATTCTGTTCTAGGACATTTTTAGACCCCTGGTGTCTGGAATTTTGGTAATTACCGTATTTAGTCTCTGGCTCAATGGCTAGGCAGAGTTAAGTCATGTCTCCGTTCATTTTTTTGGATTTATTTAAAGCACTCACTACAATTTAAGCTAAACATTGCATCATATAACAGCTGTGCACCTGTAGGATTTAACAGGAGCGTTTTCAGAGGAATCACCTGGACATCTTAGTTGGGAAAGTGTTTCTGCTGCTGTCCATTATATTATATAAATGTTAGGAAATGTTTCCATCTGCTCGAACATTTATGTCTTCATCTTTTCTTTTCACTCCCTATTGAGTTTTACGACCAAGTTGTTTGAAACTGCTCTTCCACTTCTTTGGTTGCTCTAGAGATTCAGCAACCAAACAATCATATCTTGAATGATTGTTGTTTGATTTCAAAGCCAAGACAAGATTATCCACAGTGCTGACTTTCGTAAAAATCTCAAATCCATGTCGCTGTGAGAGGAAAGTGTTTGAGCTGAGGTGTGTTGAAGGCGAGTCACAAAGAAAGACGGAAGAGAAGCAGACAGAAGAGACACGGTACAAATTACGCATTTATTGTGTATTGAATGGATAAAGACAGCTCAGTCTGTGACTTCTACAGGGTGTGGTTGTGATCCAGTGATGCCTGTCAGTACATTACCTCCCCAAAACCCTTACTGGAATAATGAGTCAGTACAACTCAGTACATCAACATCATGAATAGACTACAACTCACACATGCTTTCTGACTTACGGCTGCAAAGCTGGGCCGCTTCCATGTTTTTCTGCTATTTCGGACTGTTCCAGCAGTCACGGCTAATCTGCCCACCTCACTGAAAGGATACCTGCAGATCTGGCAGAGCCAACGTGCCAATGACCGGAAAACTTTCAGTGACACGGGGTGCCAAAAACCTCAGACACCAATTACCAAGTGCACTCGGAGCTGCTCTCTGCATGTTATGTATGTGTCAAATATTGTCCTGGGAGAAGATTAGAGTATTACTTGTGGCTGTTACAGCCCACAGCCTGTTTATTTAGAGTTGCACTCAAATCATACACAGCTAGTTGGCACTACCGAAACCCACGAACTGGCAGACATGAATATTGTCTGGGTTTGCTGAGGGCACAGTGTTGGGGTTACAAGAATGTACTTTTCAGAAAAAGCACAAGCCTAAATATGTGTAGGGGGTATTAGAAGACGTTGTGGTTGTTAAAACTAGAGTGGCCAAAAACAAGTGCAGAGTCAAATTGTAAACATAAAGAGTTTTTAATCTGCTTTGTTTTGCAGATATATTTTTAACCAGCCAATAATGTTGCGATTTTAGTTGTTCAGCCGTTTCATCGAATAAGAGACAAGACTAAAGGCGTGTTCAAACAGTAAGCGAAGCGAGTTTGACCAGCTGCACGTTAGCTAGGTAGCTAGCCTGCAGCAGGTGAATCGACCGCATCTGTGGGAGTGTGCCCCTGTCGTTGCTGAACACAGAACTCCGCAGAGACTCCAGTTGTGTCTGTTATTTTTCCCCCACTCCCTCCATTTTTTTGCTCGAGTTGAAACAATTTCCACTCGTACAAATACGTCCTTGCATCAGTTTGCAGCGTCCTGGGCAAATTTGCATCTACTTGAGCTAAATGTTAATGTCAGCATGCTAATATGTCACAGTGACAATGCTAGCTGATGTGTCTCAGTGTAGTGTGTTAGCACGCTCACATTTGCAGTTATGCAGTTGTCCGGTCATAAAACACAGAATTGGAAACATTAAATATTTTACTTGATGATGCTGCTAAATCAGAAGTCAGAGGATCACCAAAGATTCTTCCTCTGGGAACCACGAATGCCCGTCGAAACGTTCATGGCAGTCCATCCGAGTTGTAGACTGGCTGGACTGACATTGCCATCCCTTGAGCATTGCCACTACTGCAAAAAATAATTAAATATGTTACATACACAGTAAGAAATTGGCAGCATTTGTTGATCTCTAGTGTGGCAGCTACTGGATAATAAAACGAGCATCTGTTGTTTGATTTCTCTGTGCTCTATACAAAGTAAACATCGACACAAGAGAACTGCAGGGTTTCACATCTGTAAAAGTGATTTGCCCACTGTGTAATTTTAGAAGTGTCAGCTCAGAGTATCATCACAACAGTCTGAGTCTACACTGTATTTCATGCTGCCTGCATTCTGAGGTATTTTTGGGTTGTTGGACAACTTTCCTGAACACGTGTCAGACATTTTGCTCCAGAGCGACAGATTTCGTCGAGTGATTTTCTTTTCTTTTTCTTGTCTTTCAGCACTTAAATCAATTCATTCTTTTCTAGCTTTTACAGGACAAATAATATTTTCATAACTTTGCCTTGCAGTTATGCAGTTGTCCGGTCATAAAACACAGAATTGGAAACATTAAATATTTTACTTGATGATGCTGCTAAATCAGAAGTCAGAGGATCACCAAAGATTCTTCCTCTGGGAACCACGAATGCCCGTCGAAACGTTCATGGCAGTCCATCCGAGTTGTAGACTGGCTGGACTGACATTGCCATCCCTTGAGCATTGCCACTACTGCAAAAAATAATTAAATATGTTACATACACAGTAAGAAATTGGCAGCATTTGTTGATCTCTAGTGTGGCAGCTACTGGATAATAAAACGAGCATCTGTTGTTTGATTTCTCTGTGCTCTATACAAAGTAAACATCGACACAAGAGAACTGCAGGGTTTCACATCTGTAAAAGTGATTTGCCCACTGTGTAATTTTAGAAGTGTCAGCTCAGAGTATCATCACAACAGTCTGAGTCTACACTGTATTTCATGCTGCCTGCATTCTGAGGTATTTTTGGGTTGTTGGACAACTTTCCTGAACACGTGTCAGACATTTTGCTCCAGAGCGACAGATTTCGTCGAGTGATTTTCTTTTCTTTTTCTTGTCTTTCAGCACTTAAATCAATTCATTCTTTTCTAGCTTTTACAGGACAAATAATATTTTCATAACTTTGCCTTGCAGTTTTTGCATTCATGAATCGACAAGGAATCCAACGGGCTTTTCCTGCATACCATCACATACCAAAACAATATTCACCCAAACTGAATGAGGGTCATTGTACAGGATTTGGGGGGGGGGGGGGTTCTTCAAGGGTGTCCATTGTCAGTGAGAGTGATACTTTACTGTCTGGGAACTTTCCAACATATGTGTGTTCTGGAAAAAATGTGTTGAGCCTTCTCTGCCTCTTCTGGTTTGAGTTGGCAGATATGATTTCACTATGTCTGATACAGGCCCTTGTTGTTGATATTATGACTTCACTATATCCTTTTCACTCAGTAGTCGTTCATAGATCAAGCATAATGAAGCTAAACAATCAAGCACAGTGGAGCTAGACTAACGTATCACTGTCTAGTCAAACAACGTGTCCTTCCAAGTATACCTAAGATCATTCAAGATCTGGCATTCAGAATAATAAGCACCAAGACGGGTTGAGGCTTTTTCCACACAAAAAATGATCCAAGTATGATTTTCGTGAGCTTTATTTGTAATTAAAAGTAGTTTAAGAATGTACTCCAAACTACTGCTTGTTATAGTGGAGCTACTGCCCATTATAATGCAATCCTTCCAGCCTCTGTCATTCTTGGAAAGCATGGAAAACACATTGAGTGGTGGCCAGGAAAGCATAGTTTTCAGAGAAATCTGTATTTGAGGCCTCGGAGTACATCTACACCGGCTGGCCACCTGGAGCCCACCTGCCTGGAACATACATACTTTCCTCCTCTCTATCTTTCTGTCTGTCTGTTTCTATTTATAAGTCATCACCGGATGTCTTTAGTGCACACCCGGCTCTGTGAGTAATGACTGATGCCGAAATCCTCCGAAATCCAGCGTCACCTTTGACTGAATTCCTTTTTACCATGAATGGCTTCATTTCTGTTTCAGTGACTGCAGCCTTTTTTGCTGTTTAGAATCGGGCATTTTGTAGCTATGACAACATCCTTGTCATGATGCTGTGGGTACATAACTGTGTAAAATGAATATTTCTGTATTTTCATTTGGTACGTTTTTAGCCGCGCTATTCGCTCTATTGACGACAACGTCAGTCAGCCTTTCCACCACTTTGGTCCAGACTCATGTCAACAACTATCTGATGAACTACCATGAAATTTGTTACACATATTGATGGCGCCTACGGGATGAATCCTAACGACTTTAGTGATCCTCTGACTTTTTATCTTGCGCCACCAGCAGGTCAAAATTTCCACTTCCGGCGAAATATCTCCACATGTATCACATGGATTGACACGAAATTTGGAACCGACATTTACTCCAGTTCTGTACTGACATACACATTTTCGGTACTTGTACTTTTCTTGAGTATTTTCACGTTATGCCACTTAATACTTCTCCTCCACGACATTTCAGAGGGAAATACTTTTGTCTTACATTCATCTGACGGCTGCAGTTGCTAGTTGCTTTATACAGACATTTTCCATACAAAACATCTGATGAGCTCATAAAATGTGATGCACTGTTACAGATAAAACTAACCAGCAGTATATGAAATAAATCAGCTTCAACTCAATAACATACCACAGTAAAAAGCTACTTACACATAAATGCATCACTATTAATACATCATAATAAGAATCCAATAACGTAGATAATAAAAGTATAACACCCACAGGGGCCTTTTTTTTTTCTTGCATGGATTGCTTTTACTTTTGATATTTTAAGTCCATTTTGAAGATAACACCTGCAAATTTTACTCAACTTGCGAAGTTTTACTTGTAATGCAGTATTTTTAAAGTGTCTTACTACGCTAGAGGAAAAGTTAATGGTGTGAAAGAGGTATTCAGATTACTACTTTTACTTAAGTAAAGTAAAACTAACTCTTCCTCTGGTGGTAATGAGTCTGACATTTGTGGATTTTAGTGAAATGTGTAAACAGCTATTGGATGGATTGCCACGAAATGTGGTACAGACATCTACGTATGTGCCCCTCTCGATTAATTGCAGTCACTTTGCTGATCCCCTGACTCATCTGGCCCCATCGTCAGCTCAAAACTTAAATACTTTGCTTTACGGCCAAATACCGGCAAAACCGATGGCGATTCCCAGCAGCCTCGGCTGAACTCTGTGTTTAGTGCACATGCTAGCATGCTAACTTCCTAAATGGAGTCCAATGCCGTGCCCAAGTATAGCCCGGTCCTGTTGGGATGGACACAGACGCAACACACAGGCTGTTTGAGGTAATGATAGCTGTTACACTGTGCTTTCTGAACTGACTCAGTCACATTGTAAGGACTGTTGCCTCTGCTGCAACCGTTCAGTAATTAAGGCAGCTCAGTTGGGATCTGTCGAATACATGACGTCTGTTTGTGGTCAATGAGGAGTTTTTTTTTTGTCTTTTTTATGTTTTTTTTTTTGTAGCTGTTTGCTTCCAGGCCCCTGTTTGAATTCTCCTCGGGCTCTTCTCTTACAATAGAAGAAATCACGACGATTCGGGTTCATGCCAACCTCAGACATGCTGCCCTGACACCATGGAAACCACAGGGAAGAGAAGGATTAAGTCTCCTTTGAGAACTGGCCGAAGTTGCACATTAGGGTTTCAGAAGTATTTTAGGTTTTGGGATGAAAAATTAAATAGTGGAAATATCTGCTCTATATCCATCTCTTCAAAAGATCAGCTACTATATCTGACTGACCAGCAGCTTTTAAAAACACCAGCGAGATAAAATCTCTTCAACTTACATCAGAATCATCACCACAAAAGCCCTGGAGGTTGTTTGACTTTTTCTTCCCTCGGCTCATGTTGAGCTGTGTAAACTTAGAGCGCCACAAGACTGGAAAGAGAGGGAGGAGAGGAAAAAGAGGGGAAAGAGCTGGGGGTGGAGGTGTGTATGCGTGTGTGTGTGTGTGTGTGTGTGTGTGTGTGTGTGTGTGTGTGTGTGTGTGTGTGTGTGTGTGTGTGTCTGGAAGTGGAAATGGGGAGCAGGGAGGAGGAATGTGAAACATTTCTGATGCTGGTCCAATGGCTGTTTACACGGTAGTCAGCCCGTGACATCAGAGTCCAGACTTTATAAATGTCAGCAAGCGCAAGAATGAGCAGTTAGCAAACAGCTGCACTGGTCGCACCACACCGTCACACAGGTTAGTGAGACAGACCGAGCTCCATCAGCAACACAAGCCCCCATGGACCGACTGCTGTGTGACTGTGTGATTGCTGTGGCTTTGCTGCTGTGTGTGGCCACACAGGTGAGGCCTGCTCCTTCATATCTACAGCAGTTACTTCTAAACGAGTCGATTATGTGTTTTATTATGTGACTATGTGCATATGTGTTCCTGTGTGTGTGTGTGTGTGTGTGTGTGTGTGTGTGTGTGTGTGTGTGTGAGAGAGAGCGAGCGAGCGAGCGAGCGAGAGAGTGTGTAAGCATGGGATTCAAACAATTTCCTGGGATTTTTCTTGGCTCACTATTACAATTGATAAATGTCGAAACGCAGTTGAAAACATTTTCTGTGCAGGAAATCACTGTTTCTCAGTGTGATCACTTATCGATGAATTATAGTCCTTTTATTTTACGTGCGCTGGAAAATAGGCAACATCTCCTTGTCCACCCTGAATGAAGAAGAGAAGAGTGGTTACAGCCGTACTATCTGGACAGAAATAAGCTCGTAGAGAGCTGGGTGTAAAATAGTGACAAAAATGCCCACAACAGTTGACTAAAGCTATGGTGATGTCTTTGCTTGTTTTGTCTGGCCAACAGACCAAAACCCCAACATATGCAGTCTCTTTTCACGCTAAACGACAAATCCTCGCCACTGACGAGCTGGAAATAGAGAATTTGGGGGTATTTTTGCTTGTAAAAGGACTTCAGCACCTTAAGGGAAATCAAAATAGTTTGCGATTAACTTTCCGTAATCAGTCGACAGATCGTTTCAGCCCTGAAGAGAGGCGAAGTCGCTCGGTCGAAATCATGTTTACATAACTCTCGTGACACCAGATTGTCTGTATATTCAAGGACAGATTTTTCTCTTCCACATGATCGGTGGGATCATGTTGCTTAGTGGTTTAAAGTTGATTAGCACTAAGTGCATGTTTGATAGTGGGATCACCTTGGTGCGCAGCACATGAAAACAGGTGGTGGACTTTTTTTTTTTTTACACTGTCTTTGTTATGAAGCCTTGAACAGACGGTCCATATCTTGCCTGTGTTTTGACTCCATCAGATACATGTAATTGGAAACAGTGGTTTGGCATGACAGTGTTGGATACCGACGTGCAGTTTCTGAGAATATGAACATGTAATATGGAGATGAATCCTTTAGATGATCAAGATAATTGTGGTTGTGATAACAGCAATATCAGAGGCTGCATTGATGAGGATTTTGATATATACATTTTAGCTCTATACTTTACATTATCATTCTATAGCCTGTCCTTCGTGCATGTTGTCCTTGCAGGTGTTGTGCCAGCTGTGTGACAGGCCCTGCCTTTGCCCCAGTCCTTCCCCCCAGTGCCCGGCAGGGGTGCCACTGGTGCCGGATGGCTGCCGGTGCTGCCAGGTGTGTGCCAGGCAGCAAGGCGAGTCCTGCACTGAGATGCTTCCCTGCGACGGCCAGAGGGGACTGCAGTGCGACTACAGCGCCAGCTTCCCCGGAGACCCCGGGGAGTGTGTCAGTGAGTGCCTTTTCTAACTAAAAAACAACCAGGCCCATGCCTGCGTGGGTAGGACAGAGTGGAGGAACCACGGGGGGGGGTGATAGATCCTCAGCCAGTCTGCACGAGCGGGACAAACAGACAGTTCATGTTTAGAGTCTGCTCAGCCGAGCAGGAAGGCCTGACGGGCGGTGGTGCTGTGCCAGAGCTCCAAAACGTTTCAGCTTCTATTTTCAGGGCCGCTGTTGACACTTTTCCTCTAATGACTGCCCTTTGAACATGATAGATTGCAGAGACAACACTCGCGAATTGAAAAACAGGCTCCTCAGTTTCTCAGTAGAGAGGCCTGGTTTCCCGTAACACAACATAACTGTTGGCAAGGACAGCGGCTCCTGTGTACTCACCTCTCTCTTTCATTTTCCTCTGCCATGTCCACCTGCATCCATCCACCGCCCGCCGCTCTCTCTTCACCTAACTCAATCCTTTCGATTCCTTATTAAGTTTTCCCACTTCAATCCGAGGTCCAGGTGTGGTTGAGAAAAGACAGCATCTGTGCTTTGTTCCCCACAGGTCAGCAGGACCTGGGCTGTGAAGTCAACGGCGTCACTTACCATGAGGGCCAGTCGTTTCAGCCCTCCTGCGACACTTACTGCCACTGCAGAGGTGGCGGGGTGACCTGCGTGCCAGCTTGTCCCATGACCGGCCGTCTTCCCACTCCAGACTGTCCCAACCCACAACATATCCGGCTGCCGGGTAAATGCTGCAAGGAATGGGTGTGTGAAAACCTCGAGAACACGGTCATTCAGGATGCAATCACAGGTAAACTCCACAGGTGGATGGATGGATGATTTATATGATTGTTAAATCCGCCTTGAAAGGAGAGACGCATCGAACACCCGCCGATGCATGTTTTAAAGTGAATTTCTCAGGAGCAGCAGCAGTCAAATACAATAGAAGCCTCATGTTAGACTTTAAATGAAGGGTTCTATCTTATCATCAAACTCTCTATAAGAAAACAAACGAGAGTAGTTCCCAAGATGCTGAACTATTCCTGTAAATTTTATGTGACTTCATTTTCCAGCTTCAGAGTGCTGGGGCCATGTGATGTGTGTGTGTGTGTGTGTGTGACCGTATTACTTCCTCAGCTTCAGCTGTTGCTCACTGATGATCAGTCCACATGGCAACGGAATCCTTCCCTCATTTGTACGAGCTTTGTCACTGGTGGTCATGTCTGGAAGTTTTTACTGGGGCATTTTTGCATTAAACTGGGGTGTGTCTGGGTAAAGGAAAACTCCCAAAGTCCAAATATAACCCCGATTACTTTGGAGAAGTCAAAACATATTTTTTTTTTTTCTCCAGTCACCAACTTTCCTAGTTTCATAACAACAACCAACCGCAGCTGTGAGATAATTAAACATATGAAGCTACATTGAGACTACATAACTCCATTAAAAGGGGTGTGTGTGTGTGTGTGTGTGTGTGTGTGTGTGTGTGAGAGAGAGGGAGAGAACGAGAGGGGCTGTGTTAGGGAAATGAAGCCACTCTAAAAACATCTGGAATTCCAAACAGTGTCTGAGTCAAACTACATAATGAGAGAAGCAAAGGAACATTTTGTCCTTGAATACAAATCCTGCCATGACATGCCTGAAAAATCAGCTGATTATTATGACTTTTATTTGTTAGTTTTGGGAGGAATGAAAATTTGCTTTGGATGTTTATATTCACAAAAATCCAAAACATTGGACTGGACTGAATTTTTTTTTTTTTTTTTTTTGTAAGCAAAAAACAGTCAGATAAGACGTTAGAGTTACTGGGGGTGATTCACTGGGGTAAGTAAGTTTAGTCAGCATCTATTTTAGTTTAGAGAAGAATTTGTTTGTTGTAGTTTGCCCTGCCCATCAACACGGTCAGCAGCCGGAGCTGCACCAGTGGCTGTGGCAAACTGTGCATAGAGGCAATTAAGGCGCTCCGTCAAATCTGGACACACACACACATTTTACACCTATTCTTAAATTCGCCGCGACTTACGCTCTCCGATATCATTGTCTGTGATTTCCATTGTGAATAAAATTCCATAAATCTGCTCAGAAATCGTCTTCAAATAAACCCCTTCTTATAAGTCCAGGACTTGCCTTGGAACCATCGTGTTTTCAATTTTTCGTTATTGTCAAAGTAGTCCATTGACAGCTGTCTGTACATAGCATGGCTACGCTGCAAACAGGAACCGCTAATAGCTCATTTGGTCGACTTTTATTGTTGCCAATTTGTTACCTGTGGACAGAGCCAGGCTCACCACGTGAGCGTGGTATCGATCTTTGCACCTGACTCCTGGCAAAGAAGCGAGTAAAGCGTGTTTCCCAAAACGTCGAACTGTTCCTCTAAAATCAGACCGTTAATGATCACTACTCGCCACCAGGCTTGGGACCACCGCATGCAGGCATGCTGCAACATGGACTGTGAATGGGATTTGAATTTGCTTCTCACTCTAGTCATTGTTTTATCTGTTTTTCCCTCCAGCCACGAGACCCAATAGGTTGTGGCCCGCTCTCCCCAGGGATCACCCTCTAAACAAACTGGCGCGACCTGCCTCCACCTGTAAAGAGCAGAGCACCCAGTGGAGTGCCTGTTCCCAGAGTTGCGGGGCTGGGGTCTCCACACGGGTTTCTAACCAGAATCCTGCCTGCAAGCTACAAATGGAGACTCGACTTTGCAAAGTGCGGCCCTGCCATGCAGCCCAACCAGCCCCCAGGAAACCCATGGTGAGCTCTACCCACACGCTACTTCCTGCTGCTTAACTCTGCTGCTGCATGCGTTTAGGTTTTCCCTCGTGTCCAAATCATGAAAAACGGTTTGGGTTTTATGTGTTGATACACTGTACAGCGCTGATACACTATGACAAAGGGAAGCGGAATTTGTTTTTCTTAGTTTGGCCTCAAAACTTGAGGGCAGACTCGGTGGCTAAATAGCACAGGTAGGAGATGTGAAAACTGATTTTGTGACTCTGGTGAAGTCACAGCAACACACAATTATAGTAACAGAACTGACTTTGCACACATTTCTTAGAGTTAGAGCTACTGTGGGCACAACCAAATCTAAAATGAAACCGCTAAACACCAATTAAAACGGGAAGCGCTACGACAGACTTTTATTACAGAGTCTGGTGTTCTTGCTAAAAACTGAAAAAATACCGGCCCAGACCCTGCAGTAGGAATTACTCCAAGACTCTGCGCCTCATAATTTACGAACAATGACAACGTCCAGTGCCAGCGCACAAAGTTGTCAGGCCTTCGTGCAGGAGACCAGAGTCGGACTCACTTCAGAGACCTGAGATCAGCCTTTGCTTTTTCATCAACCCTAAGCAGGGTTGGTTTCTCTGGTGTTAACCAAGTTGCCTTACTTTAACCATACCTTAATCCCATTTTATTGGCCATAACCACTGTGTTTCCCTAAGCTCAACCAAACTGTAGTTGCCATGCCCTGATTTTGCAGAAGGCAAGAGTTTTAAACAGAGCGCTGGACAGAAAAAAGTCTTCGAATGTAATCTGGGGTTTTCCAGCACTGTCTGGCAACCCTGTTGTATCCCAGATGCGGTTATATAACTCAGTCCTTTTCAGTAAAGCACTGATTTGCTGATTTGTGGGTGAAAGGACTTCATGGATTCAAGGTTGAAAGTAGACTACATTTGGGTGAAAAGAGACATTTTTTTCCAATCTTTGCACCCTAACCGGGTTTATCTCTTCTCACTTACCTCTTGTGTGTGTGTGTGTGTGTGTGTGTGTGGGCGCATGCTGTTTTCCCCACTGGTGACCGCAGGGGCATTGCAAGGCCAGCTACACATCGCCCGGGCCCATTCGGCTCGTTCACCACGGCTGCTACAGCACTCACGCCTACCAGCTGCGGTACTGCGGACAGTGCACCGACTCTCGCTGCTGCACACCTTACCACACCACCACTGCTGAGGTGACCTTCCGCTGCCCCTCTGGCAGACTGCTGCAGCGAGCTGTGATGATGATCCACTCGTGTGTCTGTCACAGCAACTGCCCCTACTCCCCGTACAGAAACCCGGCTCTTTGGGGATACAGGCCCTGATCGGCCCGTACGAGAACTGCACGAGAACAGCGTGACTCTTCACTGACTGATTCGGGGGCCGAACAGTGAGAGAAACCTTACGTATCATCAGGCGGATCCACTGAGGCATCCTCTCATCAATGGACCTTGAAAGAGAAAATGATCATTGTAGATGAAAAACTCTGATTGAGCTGTGATGAATGTTGATCTTCACGTATGGACAACCTCAGTCTGCACTTATTCATTGCTCCTTTGTAGTCCCGCAGCTTGGGATGCTATTGTTTTGCTGGTTTTTGGCCTTATCCAAGAACCACAATCATTTGGCAAATCAAGCAAGTAAGCAAACTTTATTTACAGTATGTAGCACTTTTCGAAACAGAAGTGCTTTACAGGAAAAACGAAAAGGAGTCAGAGAAGATTTATATATAAAACAAGGGTAAATAAGTGTATAACCCACAAAGTAAAACTTATAGAAATAAGGAAACAAGTGAGCTTTAAGATTCTTTTTAAAGATGTGCACTAGATTTGGCTTCTCTGAGATTTTTCCTCCCAGATATCACGGAGCACAACAACGCCATGACGCACAAAGGTACCTGATCATGTACTGTCTCGTATGTCAAAAGTAACATTTTAAACTCCTCAGTCCTCGGAGAGAGACGGGGAGCCAACAGTGAGGAACTAAAACTGGTGTCACGTGTCGTTTAGGTGTTTCTGTAAGAAGCATTTTACAGAAGTCGAGGTGTGATGAGATAAAAAAAACAAACAAAACAACAACACGGTTGACTTTTTCCCAAGTCTTTAGGTTGAAGCAGCACCGGCAGTTTTCCTTAAACGGACAAGTCAGGACCGGACCAGTCATATGTAGCTTAATATTTATGTTAGGATCAGAAGTAATCCCAAGATTTTTTTATACACTGGGTTTCAAATTTGTTTTACCGAGAGGGCCAATTAAATCTGAGTAATTCTGCGTAATTGTATCTCGGTCCAGACGAAGAATTTTTTGTAATTCAAATAAAATTTTGTCACCTAAATAAAAAAAAAAAACTAAAAAAATGAATTGAGGACGGCTGACCATGATGTTAATTTGGTCATAAAGATATTTCTAAAGACATGAAGAACAAATTTCAGTGAATTAAAAATACGTATGTGTTTGATAGAAATTCCACAGAGTGACTCTGACCACTGCGTTGACAGATCTTGTTCTCTGACATGAGCAATGCAACTTTTAACTTGTTTAGTTTTGTTTGTGTGTTTGTAGTCGGATAACATTGCACTTATTTCTTCATTTTCCTGTTTTGCTGTAAATAATTCCAGACAGATGTGTCTTATGTATAGTGAAAAATGTCAATATTTCACACATGTCCTGCAGCTGTACTCCCGATGATTTTTTGTGTTAATGATATATATTTTTTCATCTCCATACAGTATTCATAGGTTTATATGGTTGTGTTTATTTTGTACATACTGTAGCTTTTTATATGCCGTTTCCCAACATTTCACTGTACTTTCACTACTACTTCCCTTCCGACTGCTGATAAGCTGTTTAAAAACATGTTTGAAGCTCACAGAAATACACCAAACCACAGAAGTCAAGTTTTTTTTTTCTTATGAACATGATTTTTCTTGTTTACATGACCACATGACCTTGACAGACATCCTGACATCTACTGACATCTGTTCTGCTGCTGAGGCGCTGCGGCAAATACGGCTTCTATCAAGGGTTCAGAATTTTTGTTTTACACATTTTGATCATTTTCAGGGATGAGCTTCACATCAGACCGTTAAAAGTGTAAGTTGTGTGCCATTATTTTCTTGATTTGAGGTATGTTCCAGACCTTGTCTTGTCCATTTCTGCTTGTTCCTAATCACTCAGAACTGGTTAAAATCATTCCAGTGCACATTTTACAATTAATTTATAAATCCAACATGAAAAACTTGGTGGGCGTCACCAAAGAATTTATTGCAATTCACTCTTAGGGGAACATGATTGCCTGTATCAAATTTCGCTGCAATTTATCCCTTAGTTGGGGGGTTTTCAAACTATCGGGCAAAAAACACCCTTGCATCAAAAAACTGAATTGTTCTCAGCATAATTTAGTCAAATCTGCAAAACACGAACAGGGTACTACAGGTATATTTTTAGAATCCATATACTGCCTCTTAACACCTGCCGAAGCATTTTGAAAGCTTTACCTTCAGTATGGGGTAGGCCACAAAAAACAGAACTGTCTTAACTCCTGTTGTTATATTCACTCGGTTGTCATTTTGTTAGGTACACCTGGCTAAACGTAGTGCAGTCTAATCCAAAAGTCTTGCAAAAAATCCTCCCTTCATGAAGGTTATAATGTTTGGTTTTTGTTCAAACTGTGTTAAAGAGGTGTCGATTCGACTGTATGAGTCTGCAACATCCTTGGACCTTCTCTTGTTTCCCGTTTCCCTCATTTGCTCCCCTGTATTTATATTAGCCCTTTTTTTCTCCAGTTAGTTGCCAGATTGTTTCACATTTCTAAGTGTGTCTCCCTTTGTGCCGTTTATGCTGTAGGCTCTTGTTCTAGTTACCTTTCTTGCTACCAGTATTTTGCTACCCGCCGTCTGTTACCTGCCTGCCTGCCTGTAAGCCTGGTCTCCCTTACTTATGCTCTTAAGTCACTTCACTGCCTTCACTAACCAGACTGCCTGTGTGTCTGTGCTTGGTTCCTCCCTGCTCGTGCTCCAGCTGTGACACCATCTGTGACACCAGCTAACTCATTTTGTTTCCGGGATACTTGCAGGTTAAAAAGATCAAATGTAGCGTGTAGAGAGCGAGGCGTAAAACGGGAAGTCTCCTCAGAGTTACCTATTCTGTTTCTAACTGTAGAGGAGATCAGCACACTCACCAAGTGAAGGAATTCTACCAACTGTTTTCCAGGGGACAGAATGAATAACACATCTTGTCCTCGTGTCAGCTTTGACTTTACAGGAAGATTCCTGCCTCCTGTTTACATCTTAGTATTCATCGTTGGTCTGGTAGCTAATGGATGGGGGCTGAAGTCTTTGCTGCAGAACTGGAAGAAACTGGGGCTCGTCAATGTGTTTGTTCTCAACCTGGGACTTGCAGATATTTTGTATCTGACCACGCTCCCATTTTTGATGGTGTACTACTTCATGAGGAGCAAGTGGATCTTCGGAGACGCATTCTGCAAGATAACAAGATTCTGCTTCAACCTGAACCTATATGGCAGCATTGGATTCCTTACTTGTATAAGTGTGTACAGGTACCTGGCTATTGTCCATCCGCTGAGAGTGATGGGAAGAATAACTGTCACCCATTCTGTGGCTATCTCAGTCATGGTTTGGCTGTTGGTGGGTGTTCAAAGTCTTCCAGACGTGTTCTACACCAAAACATCTAGAAACAAGTCTGAGACATGCTACGAGTCGACCAATAATATGTTTGTTGAGGATTACCTGAAATACAGACTTTGGTGGACACTAACTGGGTTTTGTATCCCATTCCTCATCACGCTGGGCTGCTACGGACATGTGATTGTTGTTCTCTGCTCCACAAATAGCACTGACAAGGTACTGAAACAAAAATGCTTGAAGTTGTTGTTCATTTTGATCCTTCTCTTCTCCATTTGTTACATCCCCTATCATGTATTAAAGAACCTAAATCTGTGGTCAAGAGTTCTGACCAAACGGAAGATGTGCCATGAGTGGTCTAATGGAGTCTACATTGCTCATCAGATAAGTCGTGGCCTCGTGTGTCTGAACAGCGCTCTCAACCCTCTGGTTTACCTCCATGGAAACAAAGACACTCTATCTCAGCTCAAACAGCTGCTCCGGCGAGCTCATCAGAGTGTCAGGAACCTTTATCATCACCCCTAGTCAAGTTGTAAATTGTCTGATATGTAAATGAAATTGAACAATCTGTACAGCATTGTATCAATCTGACACTATGCCATATGTACTGGATGGTGATTTAAAAAAATAAATAAGTTAATATATTGCTTTTAACATGCTCATAAAATCTCATTACAAAAAGAAAACACTCAAACAGTTCTGACCGAGTGTCTGTTTATTCTCAGGTTTAGGTTTTAGGTTTAGGTCTTCGAGGTTTAGGACCACACCTTGTGGTTGCGGTGGGTTTGCTCGGTGCTTCGCAGCATCTGTTGTTTTTTAAAAGCGGCAAGTTGACTGAACATGTATGAAAACAGGATGCAGATTGTCTGAGCTTCCCTAACTGCCACATGTCTGCATGAACAGCGCATTGCAGGCGTGTGCTGTATATAGGACAGGGAGCAAAGAACGATGGTGTGCTTTCAAACCTGTGCAGTGATAATAATCTCCCTCTCTGGCATCTCCTTTGACTTTAGATCTTTCAACTTTCCCGGTGCCTCATGGTGTATTCTACCTGCGAAGTAGTGTTGTCTCGTGGCTGTTAAAGGTCTTTGATGGTGAGGTTGTGACAACCTGCTCAAAAATCGATGAACGCCCAATGCGCTATGTCAGTGGTGGAAAACAAAATGAAGAAAAATAATACATAGATCCGGACCATAAGAGAATAACAGCAGATTTATATGGTATTTATCGTATGACCCAAGTCAAGCAAAATGTGCCTTTTAAAGCAAACAAGACACGTTAGAGATCCCTCCACTTCAGGATCTAGTGATGGCTACGCTACTTGTTTACCCAAAAATTAACCATTTGAAGATACAGAATTTACACTTGACAGCAGTGGTGGAAATACTTTAAGGTTCTCTGTGGAGTTTTTTTTTTACCTGTAGTAGTGCTATGGAGTTTTCTTTTCACAAGTGTGCCCTCATTTTGCTTTTCTCCTCCGCGTGAAAGGGGATGCACGTAGGCGGGTGACGCAATGCGCATTCCTGGCAATGCTTTTCCACTATTCCACTGAAATTCATCTCCAGTTGGTAAAGGGAAATCCTGCAACCTCTTAGCTCTTGAAACCTCTTGAAAAATATAAGGCAGCCAACCTTAAAAAAAAAAAAAAGAAGGCCGTTAGCCATGCTCCTCAAATGTTGACCTTTGGGAGATGTGTTTATCTGGCCACAACAAAAGCATTTGTGATGTGACCTGGACTCGTCTGCTGTGAGGCTCAACAGCATGAAGATATAACTAGAGTCTTGAAAGCAACCGTCAGCTTGTTGCGTAGCCGTACATCTGGAATATTTTACTAGGTATCAGGCCTATAACTCAGTATTGTTAAATATAAAACAAGATCAAGAGTCTACGGGTCAGCGGCTCCATGGGACTGTACTTAGGGACAGTTTTGATTTGAGCTAAATGCTAATGTTAGCATTAAGCTGATGTATAATCTTTACCACATACACCATCTTAGTTTAGTGTGTTAGAATGCTAACATTTGCTGATTAATGCGAAACACAAAGAACAGAGGCTGAAGGGAGTTTTATTTGTTTTGCAGGTATCGGGTCATAACCTGAAGTATTCAGTATTTCTTCAGACATTTCATTTCGAATGGCTAGTGTCCACCTCATGGTGCCGTTAGCGGAAAAGTCTCGGGATCACAGTACGGTTCATCCCCTGAGGACCATAAACGTCTGTGCAAAATTTCATGACACGTAATCTCTAATCTCATAGTTGTTGAAATATTTTAGTCGGGCCGGCTGACATTGCCATCCATGACACAAGCAAGTATGTAATTTCCCCTGGAAATAAGATTTGCAGAGACTCAACTTAGGGTCAAAACGATTTTGAGCTTGTAAAGTGATGTTCACAGATCATTTAAAGTTTTTAGTTTTACGTTTTAAAAAAATGTGCATGTGTAGAAAAGAAAAGAAGGAAAAGAGAGAAAGGGACAGAGAAGGACAAAAGCAGAAGAGAGAAGAAAAGAGACTGTGTGAAAAACACATCTGTGAACAAATGACATCAGCGGTGAGGTTACACAGAGACGCAGTGCCTCTGTCAACATCTGTGCACAGGTACAAAGCAGAAAAATGTGTGAAAACTCAGCGCTCAAAGTTCCCACACTGTGTGGGACACTGAAGTTACAAGTGCAGATTTGCACCCTGTCTTACCACACCTGATTCTGACTGGACAAATTTATCTTAAAAAAAGATGGTCACGGACAACACGTCGGCTCCCTTCGCATCGTTGATGCACGTGCTAAGAGCGGTGCTCCCACTGTTGTCAGCGGATGGTTGGGAAGCTTCCGACCACCTCGAAGGCTGTTATCAAAGGCAGGCTCTTCATGAATTTGGCTTTGCAGAACTATTGATCGAAATAAGTCAAAGGTAATACATCTTACAATATCCCAGATGGAATTATTTATACAGTTAAGGTATATTGTCCCCTCATCAACATTGTCAAGGACATCAGCCGGGGCTGCCATCTCTCACCGCTTCTTTTTCTTTCTAGCCTTCGAAACACTAGCTCAAGCAATTTGTCAACTTCCTCATGCAGCAACTGTGATACACAACAGAGTTTCGAAGTGTTAGGAGCTAGTCTGAGCATCAGGGATCCATGAAATCAATATCAAAACACGCAGCTCATTATTTTTAATTGGCCCCACCGTTTCAGTCTCTTACTGCTGGCTTACTGGCTTCTTTCTGCCAGCACATGCCGATGAACCACACCGTGAAACTCTAGGCCATGTTTTTTTTCCTTCTTTATGACTAATATGAGTAATATTAACACTTGTCTCAATGCACCTCTCGTGAGTCACTATATCACAAAGGATTATTTATTTGGCTGGTTCTTTTTTTTTTTTTTTTTGACTTACTGTTTTTCATGTCTGCAAAGTGTGGGAGGAATGTTCGCAAGGCCTTTCAGTGTGCATTGCACCAAGAATCACAATGGAACGCTTACAGTATTATTCACGATCTCTGCCAAATTTAACTGCTGAGTGCAAATCATTATGCGCCACGGAGCCTTGCACCGGCAGCTGTAACATGTTGCCGTTAGCCATGTTTAATTACTGCAATGTTGGCTGAGCTCAGCGGTTTATTTTTTTCCCATCTGGTAATCCAACGTGGGACCGGTACTTGTACACACTCTGGAGTTGTGTTTTTATTTAGCCCATTGTATTTCTGACTCCTTTAGTTCCCCAGAACTCTGTTGAGCGTTTTAGTGTCTTTTAACTCATTGTTTTGGTTTTATGGCTCTCAGCTTTACTGTTGTGGTTCCCTGTCGCTGTTCTCAACAAACTTTGTTGCCAGCAGCAGCACAGGGCTGTTAGTGGTAACAAAAGCTTTGATAATACACTACCTGTCCAGCACCAAAGGTGCACAGGGGAAGTCGGTGACTAGTTGGTGAACACAGTGGAGCATTTCAGCAGCATAACAGACAGATATTTCCCTCACATGTTGATGGAGACCAAGCCAGAGATGAAGGGAGAGTGAATATTTGACATATTTTGTTAGGCGTGTGGCCAGAAAGATGACTCCGAAGGAATGCTAGCGTCGCTCTCTGTCTGCTTGGTGTGTAAATACAGCAGGCAACTGTTTGCTAACATATTTACTTTATAGCTTGTTCTGGTGCCCCAGACCAGCCAGAGAAATAAATTAAGCTGCTTTAATTTATCTGTCTGCGGTGAACTGGTAACAGTTGTTAATGTACAAAATACCAAATTCATAGTCTGAGAACCATGAATGCCCCACCACACTGGCCCAGCACATGCACTCACAGGCTCACAGTGCCACACAACTTTGACATGGTGTAGTAAAACCTTGACTCTGACACCACCCTGTGGCCAGGTTTTACATTACCTTCACCATAACTGTCAAGCAGAAAAAATAAACTTGGGAGCTTGAATTTTACCAATCTAACAATGTATTTGTTCTTTATATTGAGAATTTCAGCCTCACAGAGCTGCTGCAGTGGCAGCAGACTCTTGTCTTGTTTTGCAGTTTGCTTATTTAGACCTGAGATGTAAATGAGACTTGCCCCAAACAACGGAGAAACAGATCTGCACAATATTGTTATAGAGTCTGTGCAAGTCTTGAGTTTCCATTGTCAATATGCTTTAATGAACGGTATTACTTATATTTTTGTGAAACTGTAGACCATAAAAGACTGTTGGCAATGATCAAATAAAGTAGATTCTGTTTTGAATGAGTGGAAAACCTTTTACTCTATTGTGTAATCTGTGATTCTCTGTATGTTGTGATCGTTCAGAAAGGCTTGGAAAGTGTTTTCTCTCTGAAGCAGGAACTCTTGCCACCAGAGGGCGACTCTCGGCCTCCCATTTGTGTCAGTGAGTGGAGCACCTGTATCACCCAAATGTTTGTACACTTACACATCATGAATAAGTATCAGGGACCTGTACTTTGTGTGCGAAAACTGTCATCACACAAGTAGCTTCATATCTGAATATTAACTGGAACACTCAACTGAACGCTGTCCCCTCCCTGTGGCTGTGGAAATCTGATGTTTTCACATCCCAGGTGACGAATAAAGACAGTAAAACGAGAGTTTTTTAAGATAAGATATGAGAGTGATGTACAGGAGTACGGTGTGGGGTTGGCTGCTCTGCAGCTGAGCTGAACTGAGACAAACAGTGAAGGATATATTTCTTTTTATTTGTAGATAAAGTGGAATATGGTGAAAAAAAAATAGATCAAAAGAGGCATGAACCCTTAATCAAGGAAGTGGGCAAAGCCTACTGCCTGTGCGGAGGTGTTGTACAAAGATTCATCTGCGATTTCAGATCTGCACAGCTTCGAGCAGGAAGTGTTTTTTTGAACACTTAACATCAGCCAGATTTCTCAGAGAGAAAATAATTTGTGCTGACTTCTTTTCAGAGGACAGAATGAATAAAACCTCTTGTGCTAAAATCAACATTGACTATGAACACAGATTCCTGCCTTCTCTTTACATCTTGGTATTCATCGTTGGTCTGGTAGCTAATGGATGGGGGTTGAAGTCTTTGCCGCAGAAATGGAAGAAACTGGGGCTCGTCAATGTGTTTGTTCTCAACCTGGGACTTGTAAATATTTTGTATCTGACCACGCTCCCATTTTTGATGGTGTACTACTTCATGAGGAGCAAGTGGATCTTCGGAGAAGCATTCTGCAAGATAACAAGATTCTCCTTCAACCTGAACCTATATGGCAGCATTGGATTCCTTACTTGTATAAGTGTGTACAGGTACCTGGCTATTGTCCATCCGCTGAGAGTGATGGGAAGAATAACTGTCACCCATTCTGTGACTATCTCAGTCATGGTTTGGCTGTTGGTGGGTGTTCAAAGTCTTCCAGACGTGTTCTACGCCAAAACCAAAAAAAAAGGAAAATGCTACCATACCACCTCTAAATCCTATGTTGAGGATTACCTGAAATACAGCCTTGGATGGACACTCACTGGGTTTTGTATCCCGTTCCTCATCAAGCTGGGCTGCTATGGACATGTGATTGTTGTTCTCTGCCGCAAAAACACCATTCACAAGGTACTGAAACAAAAATGCTTGAAGTTGTTGTTCATTTTGATCCTTCTCTTCTCCATTTGTTACATTCCCTATCATGTATTAAAGAACCTAAATCTGTGGTCAAGAGTTCTGACCAAACGGAAGATGTGCCACGAGTGGTCTAATGGAGTCTACATTGCTCATCAGATAAGTCGTGGCCTCGTGTGTCTGAACAGCGCTCTCAACCCTCTGGTTTACCTTCATGCGAATGAAGAAGGTCCTGCTCAGCTCAGACAGCTGCTCCAGCGAGCTCATCAGATGGTCAACCGCTTGTGTCTGCCAAACTCTGGTTCTGTGCCTGTGGCACAAACTGAAGATGAAGTTGAAGAAGAGTTAAGATTTTAATGTCAGTAGCTGCTCCTACAAGTTTGTCGTGCAGCCGTCGATCACAGCTAGTGGTGTACAATGTGGATGAAATTGTCAGTCATTCTATTAAGTGTTGTATTCTTTGCCTGGTTAGTGCTTTTTCTGTTTCCAGTTACATTTTTAATCTTTGTCACGTTTGTCATGATACAAGATGCTGTCAAATCTTCCAAATAAACAGGAAATTCAGGTATCCCCAGCTCTTGATGTCGCATCATTTACTGCCGGAACAGATTTCTCTAACACTCTTACCACTCCACAAACTCAAGTGTCCTATTCATGCTCCGTAAACAGGATTGTCAGTGTATTAGTTTCTCTGACTTTGACAAGCCTGCATCAACTGCAAATCACTGCTGAGGATGCAATTGCTGATAAAATTGTGGAGAAATCCTGCAAAAATCCCATGACTCAGATCCCTCACTAAAATAGCACAGACTTAATGAGCATGGCATTAGTTCAGGCAGAACACTGAAGCAGCGCTCGTTATGGCTGACTGGCATCAGTTAATTCATATACGGTTTCATTAACATTGGCTCATTCGCAGCTGTGCGGCCAGTAACATCCAGTCATCTTCGGTCCAATAGCGTGGCTCAACAAAATGTTTTTAAGTTTTTGGACAAGAGCTCTATAGCACAGAGGAATAAGATATATCAGGCTTTGGCAACACAAAATACTTAGTAGGATATATATATATATTATGTATACAATATATATATACATTGTTGGTTTTTGTCTTTTCACGGGATTTTACAGAACATAGAATGTCACCTGCCTTATCCTCCAATGGGCATGATCAGCATTCAGAGACTTGACAGATTTGTATCTTGATTTGTAGTTTTGTTGGACTTAGTTTATTGAGACCTGTGACCTGATAGTTTTCGTCCCATCTCTTCACATGGAACAGAGGAAGAACTATTTGTCGTTCACACCTTCAGAAGGAAACATAGTTAGATGCATCCTCTGGTAACATATCGAGCGACACCTCAAACCTCAAGATATCAGCATCTACCAGTGGAGAAGCAAGGCTGACAGTGCTTGAGCAGTTAAAGTTAAAAATACAGGTCAGTTAGAATAATACCGAAGTGGAGGCGATATCTCTCTCTCCTCAGAACAGCCTTCTGTCCCATGAAGGATATGATATTGCCTTTTTGCAATCAGCTTGTAATATTCTTTCGTGTTTTGGTCGTGGTGGTTGTGGGGGATTGGGGGGTGGCGGTGTGTGTGTGTGTGTGTGTGTGTGTGTGTGTGTGTGTGTGTGTGTGGGGGGCGTAGTTGGTTCTTCGGCTTTCCTTGCCCGTCTAAAATGCAGAACAATACTTGTGCATAGCACATTCATGTGTCAATGGTCATACAGGAATAGTAAGCACAATTTCCTTTTAATCGAATATCAACATTAGGAAACACTGAATATGTAGACAAATATATCACTGTTGCCTAAAATCCCTGTAACTCCAATTTTTTTGATCTCGATGTTTTTGATAAAGCTTATTAATTAATCTCCAGTGGGCTGAGGAAATACTATAATCTGAGACATGAAACCTAACCACCACTGAGTGGTGAAAACCTTTTGAAAACTCATTGAATGAGCTTAAAAAATGCATCAGGGGCACATATAAAACAGCTTGTTTCACTTTAGCTACGCACATTAGCATGTGAGAATCTCCACCTTTACACTTCAAAGTGAGACTGTGGTATTTGCGTTTCAGATGTATTAAAGGATAATTTTGGTTTATACCAGCCTGGATTTTATTTTCATAGTTTTGGTCATCATTTGATGACACAATTGCTGAGATCCGGGATCTGGGTGACATTGCCACAACAAAGCTCGTCGGTGCAAGAAAGACAAGCTCTGGAACAATCAGATAAACAACGGTTTCGGCAGTTTAAACCACTTTATTATAAGGCAAAATCAAAAGTAAGGGCACTCAAATGTTGTGCGCTCACAACTACAGTAAGTATGGTATGTCCAATATGAACAACAGCCTGTGTACTGTGATAGCTCTTTGCAACAGATTGTTAGGTAATAATTCTACAGTTTGCCATTAGTATCTCTTTTAAATCTATTTGGCAAGCCTTGGGGTTTGCCTTATCCTGACTGACCATGTGACACCTGATGTTCCTTGGAGCATTAGACCTACTGTTAGTGACGTTGCAACATTCCCATTATTTGGGTCATAATTTCAACGTTATTTGAAGTTTGAGCAAAAAGAGGACTATGACATGCCTCTGTAAGGGTTGTCACATAGCACAAAACCGCATAACAGTTTATCTCTTTCAGTCCATATGTTCATCAGGAAGCCTTCTTTAAAGAGGTATTACCTAAATGTCCTTAGCCATTCAAGACATTTAAGAGCATCTGTTATGTTATACGATGAAGACTGATAACAAGAAACACATCTTGTGTTGCGTCTTAGTTGTGTGTTTTCATAGATAATTCATTTTCCATGTGATAATAAATTAAAGGCGTCTTAGCAGGAAGTCCCTTAAGAACTAAAAGCCACAAATTCTTCTCACTTCTCATAAATCACCTTGCTCTCGCAGGAAACATTAAAAAACTCACAGAGAGAGTGAATGTACCAACTGCTGTCCACAGGACAATGAATAACACATCTTGTCCTCGTGTCAGCTTTGACTTTACAGGAAGATTCCTACCTCCTGTTTACATCTTAGTATTCATCGTTGGTCTGGTAGCTAATGGATGGGGGTTGAAGTCTTTGCTGCAGAACTGGAAGAAACTAAAGATCGTCAATGTGTTTGTTCTCAACCTGGGACTTGCAGATATTTTGTATCTGACCACGCTCCCATTTTTGATGGTGTACTACTTCATGAGGAGCAAGTGGATCTTCGGAGAAGCATTCTGCAAGATAACAAGATTCTCATTCAACCTGAACCTATATGGCAGCATTGGATTCCTTACTTGTATAAGTGTGTACAGGTACCTGGCTATTGTCCATCCGCTGAGAGTGATGGGAAGAATAACTGTCACCCATTCTGTGACTATCTCAGTCATGGTTTGGCTGTTGGTGGGTGTTCAAAGTCTTCCAGACGTGTTCTACGCCAAAACCAAAAAAAAAGGAAAATGCTACCATACCACCTCTAAATCCTATATTGAGGATTACCTGAAATACAGCCTTGGATGGACACTCACTGGGTTTTGTATCCCGTTCCTCATCACGCTGGGCTGCTATGGACATGTGATTGTTGTTCTCTGCCGCAAAAACACCATTCACAAGGTACTGAAACAAAAATGCTTGAAGTTGTTGTTCATTTTGATCCTTCTCTTCTCCATTTGTTACATTCCCTATCATGTATTAAAGAACCTAAATCTGTGGTCAAGAGTTCTGACCAAACGGAAGATGTGCCACGAGTGGTCTAATGGAGTCTACATTGCTCATCAGATAAGTCGTGGCCTCGTGTGTCTGAACAGCGCTCTCAACCCTCTGGTTTACCTTCATGCAAATGAAGAAGGTCCTGCTCAGCTCAGACAGCTGCTCCAGCGAGCTCATCAGATGGTCAACCGCTTGTGTCTGCCAAACTCTGGTTCTGTGCCTGTGGCACAAACTGAAGATGAAGTTGAAGAAGAGTTAAGATTTTAATGTCAGTAGCTGCTCCTACAAGTTTGTCGTGCAGCCGTCGATCACAGCTAGTGGTGTACAATGTGGATGAAATTGTCAGTCATTCTATTAAGTGTTGCATTCTTTGCCTGGTTAGTGCTTTTTCTGTTTCCAGTTACATTTTTAATCTTTGTCACGTTTGTCATGATACAAGATGCTGTCAAATCTTCCAAATAAACAGGAAATTCAGGTATACCCAGCTCTTGATGTCGCATCATTTACTGCCGGAACAGATTTCTCTAACACTCTTACCACTCCACAAACCCAAGTGTCCTATTCATGCTCCGTAAACAGGATTGTCAGTGTATTAGTTTCTCTGACTTTGACAAGCCTGCATCAACTGCAAATCACTGCTGAGGATGCAATTGCTGATAAAATTGTGGAGAAATCCTGCAAAAATCCCATGACTCAGATCCCTCACTAAAATAGCACAGACTTAATGAGCATGGCATTAGTTCAGGCAGAACACTGAAGCAGCGCTCGTTATGGCTGACTGGCATCAGTTAATTCATATACGGTTTCATTAACATTGGCTCATTCGCAGCTGTGCGGCCAGTAACATCCAGTCATCTTCGGTCCAATAGCGTGGCTCAACAAAATGTTTTTAAGTTTTTGGACAAGAGCTCTATAGCAAAGAGGAATAAGATATATCAGGCTTTGGCAACACAAAATACTTAGTAGGATATATATATATATATATTATGTATACAATATATATATACATTGTTGGTTTTTGTCTTTTCACGGGATTTTACAGAACATAGAATGTCACCTGCCTTATCCTCCAATGGACATGATCAGCATTCAGAGACTTGACAGATTTGTATCTTGATTTGTAGTTTTGTTGGACTTAGTTTATTGAGACCTGTGACCTGATAGTTTTCGTCCCATCTCTTCACATGGAACAGAGGAAGAACTATTTGTCGTTCACACCTTCAGAAGGAAACATAGTTAGATGCATCCTCTGGTAACATATCGAGCGACACCTCAAACCTCAAGATATCAGCATCTACCAGTGGAGAAGCAAGGCTGACAGTGCTTGAGCAGTTAAAGTTAAAAATACAGGTCAGTTAGAATAATACCGAAGTGGAGGCGATATCTCTCTCTCCTCAGAACAGCCTTCTGTCCCATGAAGGATCTGATATTGCCTTTTTGCAATCAGCTTGTAATATTCTTTTGTGTTTTGGTCGTGGTGGTTGTGGGGGATTGGGGGGTGTGTGTGTGTGTGTGTGTGTGTGTGTGTGTGTGTGGGGGGCGTAGTTGGTTCTTCGGCTTTCCTTGCCCGTCTAAAATGCAGAACAATACTTGTGCATAGCACATTCATGTGTCAATGGTCATACAGGAATAGTAAGCACAATTTCCTTTTAATCGAATATCAACATTAGGAAACACTGAATATGTAGACAAATATATCACTGTTGCCTAAAATCCCTGTAACTCCAATTTTTTTGATCTCGATGTTTTTGATAAAGTTTATTAATTAATCTCCAGTGGGCTGAGGAAATACTATAATCTGAGACATGAAACCTAACCACCACTGAGTGGTGAAAACCTTTTGAAAACTCATTGAATGAGCTTAAAAAATGCATCAGGGGCACATATAAAACAGCTTGTTTCACTTTAGCTACGCACATTAGCATGTGAGAATCTCCACCTTTACACTTCAAAGTGAGACTGTGGTATTTGCGTTTCAGATGTATTAAAGGATAATTTTGGTTTATACCAGCCTGGATTTTATTTTCATAGTTTTGGTCATCATTTGATGACACAATCGCTGAGATCCGGGATCTGGGTGACATTGCCACAACAAAGCTCGTCGGTGCAAGAAAGACAAGCTCTGGAACAATCAGATAAACAACGGTTTCGGCAGTTTAAACCACTTTATTATAAGGCAAAATCAAAAGTAAGGGCACTCAAATGTTGTGCGCTCACAACTACAGTAAGTATGGTATGTCCAATATGAACAACAGCCTGTGTACTGTGATAGCTCTTTGCAACAGATTGTTAGGTAATAATTCTACAGTTCGCTATTAGTATCTCTTTTAAATCTATTTGGCAAGCCTTGGGGTTTGCCTTATCCTGACTGACCATGTGACACCTGATGTTCCTTGGAGCATTAGACCTACTGTTAGTGACGTTGCAACATTCCCATTATTTGGGTCATAATTTCAACGTTATTTGAAGTTCGAGCAAAAAGAGGACTATGACATGCCTCTGTAAGGGTTGTCACATAGCACAAAACCGCATAACAGTTTATCTCTTTCAGTCCATATGTTCATCAGGAAGCCTTCTTTAAAGAGGTATTACCTAAATGTCCTTAGCCATTCAAGACATTTAAGAGCATCTGTTATGTTATACGATGAAGACTGATAACAAGAAACACCTCTTGTGTTGCGTCTTAGTTGTGTGTTTTCATAGATAATTCATTTTCCATGTGATAATAAATTAAAGGCGTCTTAGCAGGAAGTCCCTTAAGAACTAAAAGCCACAAATTCTTCTCACTTCTCATAAATCACCTTGCTCTCGCAGGAAACATTAAAAAACTCACAGAGAGAGTGAATGTACCAACTGCTGTCCACAGGACAATGAATAACACATCTTGTCCTCGTGTCAGCTTTGTCTTTACAGAAAGATTCCTACCTCCTGTTTACATCTTAGTATTCATCGTTGGTCTGGTAGCTAATGGATGGGGGTTGAAGTCTTTGCTGCAGAACTGGAAGAAACTAAAGATCGTCAATGTGTTTGTTCTCAACCTGGGACTTGCAGACATTTTGTATCTGACCACGCTCCCATTTTTGATGGTGTACTACTTCATGAAGAGCGAGTGGATCTTCGGAGAAGCATTCTGCAAGATAACAAGATTCTCATTCAACCTGAACTTATATGGCAGCATTGGATTCCTTACTTGTATAAGTGTGTACCGGTACCTGGCTATTGTCCATCCGCTGAGAGTGATGGGAAGAATAACTGTCACCCATTCTGTGACTATCTCAGTCATGGTTTGGCTGTTGGTGGGTGCTCAAAGTCTTCCAGACGTGTTCTACGCCAAAACGTTTGGAAACGAGTCTAAGACATGCTACGAGTCCACCAGTGATATGTTTGTTGAGGATTACCTGAAATACAGCCTTGGATGGACACTCACTGGGTTTTGTATCCCATTCCTCCTCACACTGGGCTGCTATGGACAAATGGCTGTAGTTTTATGGACAATGAAGAGGAGTGACAAGGTACTGAAACAAAAATGCTTGAAGTTGTTGTTCATTTTGATCCTTCTCTTCTCCATTTGTTACATTCCCTATCATGTATTAAAGAACCTAAATCTGTGGTCAAGAGTTCTGACCAAACGGAAGATGTGCCACGAGTGGTCTAATGGAGTCTACATTGCTCATCAGATAAGTCGTGGCCTCGTGTGTCTGAACAGCGCTCTCAACCCTCTGGTTTACCTTCATGCGAATGAAGAAGGTCCTGCTCAGCTCAGACAGCTGCTCCAGCGAGCTCATCAGATGGTCAACCGCTTGTGTCTGCCAAACTCTGGTTCTGTGCCTGTGGCACAAACTGAAGATGAAGTTTAACACACGTGAACTTGTTTAATGGTAATTCTGTGAAAATAAATTGTAATTCAACCAGAATATAATTGTGCCCCTTCTAAGAATTATTAAATATTTTCCCAACATAATTTTTACAAAGAAATTCTTTCTTTCTTATGTGTATTTGCAGGTTGTGTATGTATAAGAATAAATCCTTAGTTGTTTTCATAAACAATAAATTGTTACCGGCCCTACGGTTTTTATATTTGTGACTTTTGTAATCCTAGGCATTGCTATGTAAAAATTAATGATTAACTAAAGGGAAAAATAACATTTTAAAGGTAACTCACGATGCACTTTAATCATCATATGTGAAATTTACTAAGAACCTTTTTTGAGATGTTGAATTTGTTCTTTCAGTTATTTTATTTATTTATTTATTTATTTGCAAAAGTACAGTTCAATAATTTGAACATGTTATGGACATTAAAGAATTTGAATTTCCAACAAATGCCAACTAATATTTTCATTTAAATCCTATATAGTATGCGGTTCCCTTGTTAGGGATTAGTTCGTTTCGGGCCCAAAATCAAACACAAACACAACAAAATGGATGAGTATGCTGGGTTTATTTAGATATAAACAGAATGGTTGAGATGAGGGAGATTGAGGCAGGCTTTGGCAGAGATCGGGCAGGCTGGAGAGTGCGCTGGGTGGCTGAGGCCAGCTGAGACAGATGGTTCTCAGGCTGGAGTGTGAAAGAGCTGGAAGATTAGCTGAGATG
Source organism: Xiphias gladius (assembly GCF_016859285.1). Classification (NCBI taxonomy): domain Eukaryota; kingdom Metazoa; phylum Chordata; class Actinopteri; order Istiophoriformes; family Xiphiidae; genus Xiphias; species Xiphias gladius. Next base: position 26,004,149 of record NC_053417.1, on the reverse strand, counting down.
ACACGGGCAGAGGAGCAGACACTGGGGACCCAAGGCACAGGAGAAAAACTTAACTATGCTTACAAGGAGAAACATGGGAAATAGCTCTCGTATTCAGGATACTGAGCGGGGGAAAGAGAGAGTGATTACCACTGAATCGGGCAGAACAATCTGGCGGTGAGTGGAAGAAGAGCCATGGTTCTTGTTACTGCAAATGGGGTGAGACAGTTGGAGACAGGGGTGTAGTTGAACCAGGAGCCAGGTCAGGGAAAGTCGCGCCCACGACACACGACACACTTGCGTACACAGAAACGGACAGGGAAGGTAGAGACACGACGGAGACAGGGAAACACAAGGAAAAAGCTGGAGTCACAGCTGGAGCCGTGACATCCCTTTTGGTATTCTGTAGTGTCTGTGCATTACTGCTCTGTTTTATCTCACTCTTAAAGTCTCACGCTTTATTTGTCATCAAGGTATCTATTCACTCTCAGACTTGGATGTGGACTTCTTGGTCCATATGAAACGTTTAATACAGGAAACCCAAAATAATGCAATGATTAGGAGACCGAATGCTAAAAAAACTGTTATCACATCTAGTTAGTGATAGGCATACCATGGCATCTTATATGACTCAGTGCGCAGATGTGCTGCACCCTTGTGCCTTACGATGTAGTCCATCCAGAAAGAGGCACTCTCTATGGGTTTTACTGGTTTGTCGTGATGAAGCTGTGACAGTTTGAGCATATTCTGTTTGTAGGGCTTTTCTGGGTCTAGAATACTCTTCAGAGCACTTGTCAGAGACTCAACATCCAAAGTTGCCACTTCAACACTCTCAGCTACACCCCGCACCTTGACACGCACCATGTTGTCTTACTGGTCAAAGATGAGAGGAATGCCCCGAACTGGGACACCATGGTAGATGGCCTCGTAAAATGCCGTTAGTACCCCCATGCGTGACAAAAGCCTTGGTTTTAGGGTGACCTAGTATAATAATTTTGAAGTAACCATTCAACCAGCATGGTGTTGTTTCAAGGGAGGCAGGTCTTTTCCCCAAGTGTCTCCATAAGACTTTCCGAGGGAGGTTGGCAATTGCTGAGGCGATGATATCACAAGTCGCTCAGCAGGCTCCCCAGAGACATGACGACCACCCCATGTTCACCAGAACTCTGCACAAATTCTTCTAAATCTGACGGAAGAGGCCTGCAGGGCCTTCCCTGGAACCCTCCGGTGTAGACGACATTGGGCATGGTGGTCCGAGGGAACTCGAATGTAAAGTCGACCCACGTTAGCCAGAGATCTGCTCCCTGGATGAGAGACATGATGCTGACATCATGTCCAAAATATTGATCACACACAGCCTGGTAAGGTGGATTTGAGACATAGTAGTGCAAGTAAGACATCATGTTATGAATGATTATATTATTGATTCTTTAAAAGACGTCCATCTTGTTAGTGTAACTGGAGAACAATTCGGGGATGTAGGACAAAGGAGAGGGAGCAATGGCAATGTGTGCCTCACCGTTGAGAAGCCAGCGCACATTGAAAACCAAAGCAAGCTGGAGATAGTGTGCCACCAGAACGCCACCTGGAAATGCAGGGTCAGTCAGACAAAGGTCATATCCAGTTTCCCTCAGCTCCTTAACCAGCGTCTTATTCTCAAAGATGCTGATGACCCGTTTTGCCATAAGTGGTTCTCCTCTAGCATGTTGAAAAGGTTCTTATAAAAGTCCAGAAAGGCCCAAAGTGAGCCTTTATTCCGACGTATCTCTATGAGTTCTTCAAGAAAGAGTTCATTAAGGCTTGTCTCTCTATGTTTTGGGCCTGCTCCTGGGTGACGGCGATGGACATTTAAAGGGGTGAGGTTTTGGAAATGTACCAGCCGGTGGAGAAACGCAGCACCGTGATCTGATGGCCCCGAGAATGAAGCGCCTCCCCCAGGATTTTCATGTTCAGCCAGTGGCTCCCATCTACGGGGAAAACCAGAACTTTTCCACCATCGGCCCGGGAGAACAGAGTTGCTGAAAACAGCAGGATGAATGCCAGAGCTGGATATGAACACATCACTGTAGAAGAGACAGAGAACTTACTGAACAAATATCTGCAATTCAAAACAGTGCTTTTAATGTAGAAAAACCCTGCACATTATCTCCCATATCATCACCTTAAAAAGTTGTAGTTAATGTTTTAGCAAACAAATGCCCAATTACACATCCACCAAGCATGGAGCAATGCATTCATTTGGAGTAATGTTTTTGGCCATCTGACAAATATTTATATATTATACGCTCTCTTAAAAAGCTGCACCTATTTTATGTGTGGGTTTCCCATCAGCGTCGTTGTGAGATATGCGCACACGCCGTCGAATTAAACTGGAATGACTGAGAGATTATTTGAGAAGTTTTAGTTCAACAAACTGCACGAATCATTAAAATAATGGGTGGAAAATGTTCACTATCCACAAATGAAAACTCTCTGTCAGCTCAGCTCACGGTGCATTATTATGTATTGGCTCACTTGGTCTGAAAGTTTTTATCTGCCTTTAAAAATTGTCCCCACATGTTAAATTGCAATTTAGGGCACAAGCACATGCGGTCATAGAAGTCAGTACAGAGGATATAGCAAAACCACAGCCTAGATGCACTATCTGACTGAGCTGCAGTGTAGATTCAGCTAGATAGGTCAAGATGAAATGTCAAGCCAAGAGAGTAACGGAAAGCCTGTAGTTTTAAATAATCTTGCTGAACAAACGAAAGTGTTATTAGCAGCGGTAGTTTGTCACAGTAAAGATGCAAAGTCTTGTATAATGAAACAACAGGCTGCTCTGCAGTCCTGTTTCTGTAATGAGACTGTGGTGTTGTGGAATGCCTCTGAATAATCCTTACATAGGAAACACAATGAAAAACTTAGCACACAGGCAGCAGCGCACAGTTAGTAAAATCAATCCTCACCTCAACCTTCTGCAACCGCAGACTCTGTGACTTCTCGTCCCTTTCTGCTAATCCCCTTTTTGCCGCTGTTTTGCTTCTCTGCCCAAAACACCATTCGGATATCAAATTAACTCACTTGTGGAATTTTTACAGAAATATTAAAATGGCGTTTAAGTACCAACAGTGGTAATGCAAAGATAAATTCCTCCATCTCTCCTACATACACATACTCATCAAGAGTGAGGAAAAAACAGAGTTAATTTGTTACAATGCTGTTTTAAAACAGTGGTTCTTTATCCAGGACTGCAGAGATGTTTTGGTATCTTAGTTTCTCAGTAAACAATGTATGCTCCCCATGAGTCTGTGGATGACCTTTGAGTCAGTTCATTAGTTCATCAGGTTGCACAGCGAGGCAACACTTTGCACCGTTGTTTATTCTTTTCCCCACTGAGTGGCTATACGCTGTTTCGCCCTGGATGATACAAAGGCAAATCAAGTTTATCTTAAATCTTGACACTTTCTGGACACAAGAAAGAGACACGTGGACAAACTCACACAGAGAGACTACAGATAAGATCTGTGTTGTTTTAACCCCGAAGGTTTGCAACTATCTACTACGAATCACTGTTACAGAAATGTGTGGATAGTTTGGGTGTGATATATCTGTATGATCCCCTCATACCTTACGTGAACCGGGAACTCTGCCGATTTTACACATCAAAGTCTGATTACAGGTCAAAAAGAACGTGTGGAACATAAGAGACAATATCTCTGTTTCCTCTGTGTCAGTTTTCAGCCTTTATTTTTAACTGCCCATCTCGAGTCCGACGATAATCAGAGTCCTTCTTTTACGTCAGAGTCGAGTTAAAGGCTTGAGTGTCAAGTCTACGGCTCTGCCAGACTTACACATTAATAGATTCAAGTGGGTTGTACTGCAGACCACAGCTGCGGTGGGCAGAAATGTCATGACTGTCGTCAAGGGCTTACTGGAATCTTACCATCATTACACGCAGACACGTGTGGTTGTCTAATACATTTCGTAGCGGATATTCAAGAGTCCTTTTAATTGTAACCATTAGAATTGCCTTGTATACCTGAGTTTACTGGCCTGTCCCAGATCCTTACCACATACCAACTCTGTACAGTAGCTGTCACACCATCATTCATTATGCAAGCAGCTTTTGCAGATGGGTCAACAAAAGACGGGACTTTTCACCAGGAGGCCGCTCTTCTTTTCCTGTGTGAAACCGTTGTTTCTTTTATCCGAGACAGTTTCGACAACCTTAACCTCCGTTTCTAAACCTTAACCATGATCTTTTGCTGAACCTAACCAGGTAGTTCTTGTTCCTGAACCTAACCAACCCGAGGCGGCGCCACAACCTTAACCTTAACCGTGTGTTTCTGATTGTTTACCGTGACGACGAACGTCTTGTACGCCTGCCGCTGCTGACAACACATATGGTCATTTTGTTCTGAGGACCTTTTCTGTGAGCAGCTCTTTCTTTGTCTTTGTGCATTGCACTATGGGAGAATATTTACTCACTTCTGCGAGTATACACATATGAGGCGGGACGCATACTTTCCGCGTGTGCTGTCGATGCACACTACCCTCCCACATGGAACAGATGAAGAGTTCACAGCTGGGAAGAGGAAAATAATAAAATAATTTTTGTGTGGCGGTGAGTCAACTCCTGAAAGTTCACGAAAACAAAAAGGTGAGAAATCTTACGAAGAACTTTTGATTTTGATGTTTGTAAATTGAATTGGCAGTGACATCCCAATAGAATAAAATACGATTTGCACATATTGTATCATTTCTTGTCTGTAGGAAATGATAAAGCAGGTTGATTTCCTTTTATACGCTTACTGCTAAAATGCAGTAGATGCGATGGTTCTATATTCAGTACGCTGTACAGAATCGTGTAGTATGAATTTGGACCACAGTGTCTATCAACGACACTTCTTTAGCAGTGATGGTGATGTCTGGTTTGAGTATACTTCCTCTTCTCACTTGTCCGTGTGTGAACTGAAGGGTTGTTTTGATGTGTTTTTATTTATTATCTTACTATGAGACTAAAAGAAAGCAGCTTATGGTGCTTATTAAATTCAGGCGCTTGTACTAAACAGAGGTGTTATTCTGTAAAGAATGCACCCAAAGATATACGGTTGTCTACATGTGAAAAACAACCCGTTATATGGAAACGGCAGGACAATTTGAAAAACTGTCCTTGGGTGCTGTGCAGTGTCTCGTCTTTTTCTACCTCTTTTTCTACAGATAAGTCGTTAAATGGGGCGAGTCAATCACGTCCAGAGTGAAATGTCCGCACGAGGGAGGCACGTACCTGAGGAGTGACGGAGGCCTCAGCCAATAAGAAGACGACCGTGCCAACAACGTTGTTTACTATGTTTAAACTTAATACCTGCTGGACCAGGGAGAGAACAGTCACTCAGACTTCGTGAACCGATGTGGATGCTGTATGCTTGTCAGGGATGCGTAGTCTGGTCCAGAGCTCTGTGAGCAACCTCAATCTTTAAGACACTGCTGTATTTTAATAAATAGATGTGAATTTAACCTTTTGCGTCCTGCATACTTCACTAAACGAATGCGCAAGTCCTGGTGATGTGAAGGATGGACTCAACAGAACACACTACATAGTCAAGACCTGCTTAGAATTATTATATACTTTGGATTTTTTTTTTTTTAATTTCTAATATTACGCCCCCTCTGTTTGTTGAAGTGTATGACATGCTTCAGTGATACCACGACATGTGCGACGAGTGAATTGCAGTGTACAAACATTCAAGTTGCCGTGTCTCCTTGTGCAACAACAATTTCCTCCTCAGCGACCTTTGCACTTGTTATGACGTGCCCTCCGAGTGCTGCTTCTCCCTGGCCATGTGTGTACGTTGTGAACTCTGGCCCTGGCACACATTAAAGGACAAGCCCAGTGTGCTGCTATCATATGTCCCTGTGTCGTGAAAAGAGAGGGCTCGGAGGGGTGGGGGCTGGGGTGGGTTGAGAATACTTTGGCATAGGGGTTTCGTTTCTTTAAAAAGAGCATCAGTTCTGTTGCCACTGGCCACATAATCCGATGTGTCGATTGTGCTGATGGTCTAAAGCCACTCTGCAGTGGAGCACAGGATGGAGCTTCCCCAGCTGGAACATATGAGGCTCCGCAGGTGTGACAGCGCAGGTGAGACCAATGATGAACTGCTGCCGCAGAGAGCGTGCCAAGACAAATACATAGAAGACACCTTGCGGCAAGATTTCTGCTAATACATGACACATACAGGCCACAGATTGACACATACGGACTGAAAGAGTAAAAATAGACTCCATGTGTTGTGTAGCAATGAAATAACTTCCATGTTGAGAGAAGCAATTGAAGAAGTAGCTGATATAAATAAGCTAAATAGTAAGAAATAGGAAGTTAGGAGAGTAGCTTGGTTTGTTTGTTATTTGATGAACTTAATCACTGCTTTTGCTCGGTTGCTTTGCGAGGCACATTTTACTTGCGTGAGTGATACCGATCCGGCGCCCCGGCCAGGTCCTCCATCCTGCCTAAACCGAGAACCAGTCTTGATTCTGCAGGCTGGTCACCAGAGAAAGACGTCACCTCCGAGAGCTTGCTTGCTTTGTAATATCTGGTGGAATATGCTCACGCGTTATTTCATGTTTCTTAAACTCCCCTAACACTGTGTGTGTGTGTGTGTGTGTGTGTGTGTGTGTGTGTGCGTCTATGTACAGTATGTACATGGGAGAGGGGAGAAAGAGGGAGGAGTAGTGAAAGGAAGAACCCCAGCTCTAATCCCACATGGCTGCTGTTTGGGAGGATGTGCTGACCTCATGCCAGGGCAAACGTCCAACAGAATAGCATCTACCTTCTCTTGATGGTTGAGCTCATCCCAAACTGGCCGTTACTGGCGACCAGTGCCCCGCTAATCACTGCCCAAGAGGACCTGCTTGTCAGACTTTGAACATAGGCCAAAGCTGGGTAAATGATGATGTCTGTGTGAAGTTAATGGAATGAATAACATTAAGCTTTGATGCCTGAGTAATCTAATACAGAGCTCGCTGCAGCATTATGTCACAAGGGACCGTTTCTTTTGGGGTCAGGCATTTTAGGTTTCAATAAATACACAGATTTTTACTTTGAATTTCTTATACAAGAAAAGCTACAGCTGATTTTTTAGTATTTGCCGTTGACAAGCGATGATTGCAGAGAGCTGAGAGAGCTGATGGGTCTCCGGAGGTATCTTGTGTTCCCAACTATCAAATTTATGTTCAGTTGTGGAAAGTAACCACTTACATTTTTCTCAAGGGCTTTACTTAAAGCCAGTGTTTGACATTTTGGGAAATTTGCTTATTCTCTGTCTGGCGTAAGACTTCGACGAGACGATTGACACCGTTCTCATGTCAACTTCAACTTTAACCTTGAAGAAAATTTGTCTTGCGTCCAGGTAAAGCGAAGAACACAGAGAGACTCAGGCACAAAGACTGTGGTAACCTGATAAAATACATCAAGTGACAACATAAAACTTAGAGTATGTTTGGCCTTCACCAGTCAGTACAACCAACCCAATCCAGTAGTAAAATAAAAAAGTCATCCGAGCCCCAATAGTTATATTAGACTGTACTGTATATAGACTCTGACCTTTGATGCTTGAGCGCGGGACTGGTCGTACTGGATGTGGATGTCGTTTCGTACAAGCGGCCTCTCTGGTAACGACCGGCTTCAATGAACGGCAGCACTACTAGAGAAGTGGGTTAGCCGGTTGGCCGAATCCAAACAAACCCGGTCTCTAAGTGCACACTACAATTCAGCACGGCGTTTTTATAGCCGGGGTAAATGACATATGCAGTAAACAATAACCGTAACTCTCCCAGAGTGTGCCAGCTCTAAAGTTAAGGTATAAACTGCCCTCTGGTGGTAAGAAATAAGAATCCCCTCTCTGCACTCCTCAGTCCGACAAACAAACAGCCTGTGCAGCACCAGATGCGCTCATCTGAATTCATGAGAAGTCCCCACGTGTTATACTTGTCTCACATGACTCCGATGCTCTCACTCGGGCTGAGAAACCAGCTGTGTCACCACAATAGTCGCACTGTACGCTGGATTTCGGATGCTTCTTGCTCTCTGACACCGCCACAGAGAATCTGGCAGCCGCTCTTGGGCCTTTGCAATCATGAAACAGACGGAGAGGCAGACAAGCAGCGTGGCCTCAGGTCCTCCCCCTCCTGCCTACTAAGTACTTCTCCTTAGCAACAGTCAGCTGACCTGCAGTAGGTAGTGTTCAGCGAAGCACACACATGCACGCAGATCGCAGAGCTGTGCGCCTTTGTCGTCCACTCCTCCGCCGGCCACACAGGCCCCATGGCTCTCACCATTAATGCGTCCGCAGAGCAGAAAAAACTCACGCAGACGCCCCTGCTCAAGATCTGGGTGCCATGGATGAGCTGCAACTTGAACCGCAGGAGGGGATGTAAGTGCGGTAAAAAACCTGTCTCAGCTTCAGTAGATAGACTTATTCTGTGCTGCTGCTGCTGCTGCTGCTTGTTGGGCCTCTACTTTGACTCGGTTCTGATTTCTACAGATAAAGGTTGTCTTTGCGGCAGTCTTAGGTGTGTTTTCGGACTGACTGCGCCGGACCTTGGGCCCGGACCCCTCTCCTCCTGTCAGGGGATGCAGGTAGGCAGGCACCAGTCTGAGAGACACAGAGGAGTCAGCCACTGGATGACAGCCAGGCTGGACCAAACCACGTCTGAGTTGGCTCTCTGTTCAGCGTCTGACGTGGCCCTTTGGGCATTTTGCTGACGCAGCATACTCCATTCATAATCGAACAGTCTGGAGGCTGACACTCTCCCTGTCCCTGTATAGACACACACAGGCCATCCGGGTAGTTTTGGGGGTACAGCAAACTGGCAAGCAATCCTGCCGTCTGCTCTGTAAATTACTGGCATTTTTTTGACCCCAGAGGCAGACAAGCATGCAACAACTGGGTCATGACTGGGTAAGAATCGCACAGAAGGTCTGAGATTCTGCTGAAAATGTGAAGTGTGAGTGGAACTTTATGAGCCGGGAATGATTAATTATCTCAGAAGTCATTCGACGGCTCCCCATCTCTCTATTTAGAAGAAGATTCTGGCTTTATTTCCTTCACTTTAACTGTGTCTAGTGACGCAGTCTGAATCAGAGCTTTAGATTTGTACGGTATCAATGTCAGTGTTATATTGGGGACACTGTTGTGTACAGCTGAACTAATTTGTAACAGTCTGCTTGGAGGACTGACATTTTAACACACTTGGAGATTAGGAGCGGTTTGTTCTCGTGATTGTCAACCATATGGCGCGGTACACCGTACTGCTCTAACTACCTGAGGAGGAGGAGCACCTGGTTAGTAAAACTTTTCTTTAAGGGTGTGTTCTGCCTATTTGCAAATGATTATTTAATTGTTGTCACTTCTTTGTGTGCCTGTTTATTTTGATTTCGTTCCGCGGTTGGTTGGACGGTTTTCTGTGTCGAGACGTGCTGCCAAAGACAGGCGGGCAGACATTTGAGCTGCACCACGGACATCTTATTCTCTTAATGAAGCTTACCTTGGCAGTGACACAAAAACACGCGCGCGCGCGCACACACACGCACGCACACACACACACACACACACACACACACACACACACACACACACACACACACACACACACTAACACAACACACACACCACATGTCCTGCAGAACCTCAGAGAGCTGCTTGTGACTCTGGATTCTGCTGAATGACCCATCACATGTGAAGCAACATCCCTGGTTAAATGGTCGCTTTATGTTACTGTGTGTGTGTGTGTGTGTGTTTGTTTTCCTCTCAGCCTCGGTGCCTCAGTTCTGTAACTCTCCTACGATGATTGTGATGGTGGGACTGCCGGCCAGAGGGAAGACATACATCTCCAAGAAGCTCACCCGCTACCTGAACTGGATTGGAGTTCCGACAAAAAGTACGTTTTCAAAGAGAGTCCCAGGGATAAGTGAATCGACGGGATATTAAGTTGAATGTTTCAACATTAGTTAAGGGTTGTTTTTTTTTCTTGCCCTAAAAAAGAAAGCTATATATTTTCTTAACCTCTGTTTTTCAATCCCACCAGTGTTTAATGTGGGCCAGTACCGAAGGGAGGCCGTCAAGATCTACAAGAACTTTGAGTTCTTTAAACCTGATAATGAGGAGGCCATGAAAATCCGCAAGTAAGGACGACAGAGATAGTCCGATGAGTCACTCCATGCCGAGAGTCCTCATGGCGTTTCATACGTGTCGTCTGCTTTGTCCTCCGCCGTCATTTTCATGTCATGTTCCTCGCGCACTCACCTTTTGCAGTTTTTGCTCCTTTGCCTACACGAGTGTAACTTCTCTCTCAGGGCCTGTGCCGCAGCTGCGCTGAAAGACGTCACTGCCTACTTCACAAAGGAACAGGGACAAGTAGCCGTGAGTAAGAGGACAACTGAAACTGTCCCTCTAATCACAATCTCTCAGTTTGGGCTCGGAGACTACGGATTTCTAACGGAAAGCCCCCGTTCCGAACTGCGGACGGGGAGATTTTAAAGACGTTGGCATTAATCAGGCAGTGAAGGTCTGATGAAAGACACTACAGGGTTGCATTATGGGAATTGTACCTTCCAGTGTTTTTGCAGCTTGACCCAATCTGGGGCATTAAAGGCAGGATATCTCAGCCTCTGAGGCACAGATTTTGATCATTCTTTCTCTAATCTGTCTCGTGCAAGTCCCCTAACTATACTAAATCGCTGCCATACCCCTGTATGGCTGAGATTTAGGCTTCGTCTTAGACAGGAGCACCTTTCTGGCTCGGTTTGCTGAGGCACACGGTGGATATTGACATGTAGCTGCAACACTGCGTTGTTAAAAGGGGCGTAAAAGGATCTTCCGCGAAGAAATGAAACGTGAGAGCAAAACAAGCATCCATAAACACGAGAAAAGAAAACCAATAAGGCAGTCCCATGTCTCGGCAGTTATTTGGGAAACATATGTGATGAAAAGCAGTTGCTTTGTAAATGTAAGATATTATTGTCAGCAACGATAAATAGAAAGTGAGGGAAGAAATTATGAATTATGGTTCAGGAGAGCTTTGTTCTGTGATCTGTTGTTTTTTACTCTTAACTCGTTGTGTAGGTAAAACGTATTATATAAAATATGACTTTTCAAATCTATATCATAAATTGCAGGGCATTGTATTAAAGTGTGTAACAGCATAATATGCTGACGTAGAATTCAGATGCTTGATTGTTGACAATCATTATGAATACTGGGAATGTACTTTTTTCCAAATAATATAGGGATGTGTTATTGATAACACCTGTGTCCTGTGCTATCCAGGTATTTGATGCTACCAACACCACCAGGGAGAGGAGGGCAGTTATCATGAGTTTTGCAAAGGAGAGGGGCTACAAGGCAAGTACAGCAGTGGAAGTGACACCATGATGTTTGGAGTTTTAGTTGTGGGGAAATAGGCTACTTTCACTTTCTTAGCTAGAGTTAGAGGAGTAGATTGATGCAGCTCACATGCCTGTCCATTCCATGTCAAAGCTACAGCCAGTACCCAGTTAGCGTGGCTTAAGAAAATCCACTTATGGGGTGTGTGGGGTGTGTGTGGGGGGGGTTGGCAGACCATGTCTTGGCGGGAACAAGGGACCTGGTGGTTTCGTAACCTCAAAGTCACATCAACAATTTTTTTTTTATAATCCGGAGAGAGGCAGGTTAGCAGTTTTCAGTCTTTACGCTAAGTTACGCTAACTGCTGCTGGCTGTGGCTTCAAAAATGTCGGACAACTGCTTTAAGAATGAGATTAAAAACACAAAAACGTGGTCGCAAGAGGTAAATAAAGAATGTATTTCAAGTTCATTGAATAAACGGCGCTTTTTGCAGGTGTTCTTTGTGGAATCCATCTGTGATGACCCAGAAATCATTGCGGAGAATATCAAGGTGACATGCACCCTCACACCATCTGTCAGGGATGTGTGTTTTTTTTTTTTTTTTAATGTAAATGTTTACAGAGGGTGGGATGTAGTGTTCTCGGTTAAATTCCAAAACTTCCCTTTCCAGCAAGTGAAATTTGGGAGTCCAGATTACGTGGATCGTGACATAGATGAAGCCATGGAAGACTTCATCCAGCGCATCGATTGTTACAGGGCCAGTTACATGCCTATAGATGATGACAGAGACAGGTAGTGACCCACAACGCTTTCTCTTCATTTGACATTAAAGGGGGCACTGGGTGGTACGAAACAGCTTTTCCCCGCTAATCTCTGACAAAGTCGGTCTTCCCCAATGCCATGACTTTGAACAGGAAACTCTCCTACATCAAGATCTTTGACGTGGGCAGTAGATACCTGGTGAACCAGGTCCAGGACCACATTCAGAGCAGGATAGTCTACTACCTCATGAACATCCACGTCACACCGAGGTCCATCTATCTGAGCCGCCACGGAGAGAGCGAACTCAACCTGTTGGGTCGCATCGGCGGAGATTCAGGCCTCTCCCCCAGAGGACATAAGGTGAGCAGACTGAGCCGAGATGAGCGCTATACACGAGACTTCAAAGGGTTCAATCCTTTTATGCAAATTGTAAGCATAAAAAAACCCAACTAATACACGTTATATGAACACAAACCTATGCGACTAAATTCTACAATTCACCCTCATTCTCTCCAGTATGCTAATGCCTTGGCAGCCTTCATCAAGAGTCAGAATATCAGTGACCTGAAGGTGTGGACGAGCCACATGAAGAGGACCATCCAGACTGCAGAGGCTCTGGGAGTCCAGTATGAACAGTGGAAGGCTCTCAATGAGATAGACGCTGTGAGTTTTTACACGGTATATCTTAAAACATAATTCAGCTCTTCAGACAAAACAGCATGTAAGGACGATGTACTCACTGGTTGCGTTGGGGGTTGAGTGAGTTCGAGGTTGCGTATTTCGGGGTCTACGATGCAAAAACTGCACACACACACACTCCAAAATGATGTGATGATGCAGTGTGACTCTTTCCCCACTAAGGGTGTATGTGAGGAGCTAAGCTACGAGGAGATTCAGGAGAATTTCCCAGAAGAGTTTGCACTGAGAGACCAGGACAAGTATCGTTATCGTTACCCCAAGGGTGAGGTAAGTGTTACTCTGAAAACACGGTGACATTTTCCTTTCTTCTATTTTGTTCTCTTTTTTTTCTTTTTTCCTTTTTTTACCGTTTCTTTAACCAGGGCAGTATCACTAGGAGTTTTCTTGGGAACACACTGTTCTTGGGAACACACGCAGCCGCACGCACATTCACACACTGCCCAGTGCGACCCACAGTCTGGTCTGTTGACCGGTGAGCAGCTCCACTGGAGCAGTCTGGGGGTCGAAGGAATAGTTTGACTTTTCGGTAAAACACACAATTTGCTTTCTCGCCGAGGGTTAGATGAGAAGATTGATTCCACCCTCACGTCCGTTCCACCTAGGAGGCCGTTAACTAAACTGGAAACGCGGAGAAAGCTAGCCAGACTCAAAAGTAACAAAATCCACCTCTAATAGTGCTTTCATACTTGTAGTTCAGTTAAAAAAAATAAAAATAATAAGAATACAGTGTGGCCTTTTAGTTGTGTTTCGTTGTGTTACTGTGAGGTCACTACGTGTCCCTCACTTTTTAATGAGGAACTGCCAAAATACACGGAGTAGGACGCATGCTCGGCACACCTCTGTTTGAACTCCTTTTCACTTTTTGAGTGCTCGGGGAAATCCTCGCATTCTGACGTGCATACGCGCCACACGGTTACCGTTGTGCAAAAATATATATACATAGCTTGCGGCCCACAAATTGCTTATAAGGCCCATTTCTTTGTATTTTAAGATCAACGGATGCATTCAAGAGAAACTTAAGATTCTGGCTTCCAGAATCCTCTGATCGGTTAGCTTTGCTTTCATGCCACAAACTGCACCGCACAATGCGCACCGTTTATTTACTGCTGAGCCTTGCCAAAGAGAAAATTCTCCTACTTCCTGACAGACAGTAAAGTTATTATTCTTATTCTCATTCTTAACCTGCTGATATGAGAGTGTTGTCAATCTTCTCATTTCGGTCGCACCAAGACAGCGAATAAGCATCAGCTCCTAAAATGTTGAACTACTCCTTTAAGGGCCTTTCCCAAGTTTCCCCGCCCCAAAATTTATCCTGCCAGACACATTCATTATGAGAGAATCTGAATAAAGTCAGGTAAGGTCAGTTGATAGAATAGCACAGTGCACATGCCCCTTTCAAATGGGCCGAGAAGTTGAGATAGAGTGATTCCGGTTGCATAATAACTCTTCAATCATTTTGTCCCTTGTCCAGTCCTACGAGGACCTCGTCCATCGTCTAGAGCCGGTCATCATGGAGCTGGAACGACAGGAAAATGTGCTGGTCATCTGCCACCAGGCCGTGATGCGCTGCCTGCTGGCCTACTTCTTAGACAAACCCGCAGGTACGGAGAGAACCCGACTCAACCTCTGCGTAGACGGGCTTCTTTTCTACTTCTAACACCTTGACGCCACAGTGTTGTCTTAATACTTCAGTCACCCTCAACCGTCTTATTTTCCTCCCTCTGAAGATGAGCTGCCTTATCTGAGATGCCCCCTTCACACGGTGCTCAAACTCACACCGGTGGCCTACGGTAGGTTGTGGCTTCTTGAGCGCGCGACTTCTCCAATCACCGTCAGTCTTTCCCTGACAGTCCTGCTTTCCTCCTCAATTGCAGGGTGTAAGGTTGAGCCCTTTTTCCTTAATATTGAAGCAGTCAACACACACAGAGAGAGGCCAGGGGTAAGTTTCCACAAGCACACAGTTGCTGTAATTGACACTTAGATTTGCCAACTATTTGTCAGTGGTACATTACATATGTCTGATGGCAGGCAGTAGTGTTTTGCAATTCTTTATGTGTATTGCGGTGAAGACTGATCCAATCATTTTAGAATGAATAGAAACAAAACAAACTAGCTAAAGTCAAAAATCGCTTCTCAGTCTTTAAAGGGGGCTACGTAACTTTTGAAAGAAGAAATATCACAATCGTCTTATTACTAATAAAACGTTGTTTTCATAAGCAGTAACAGGCACCTTTACTCAGTTCCACACACTCACACATTTTTTGCTGCTGCAGCCTCACTTGGTCTGGTGTGACCCAGTGAGGCTAGCTAATGTTAGCTAAAGTTAGCAGCCAGCTTTAAAGCTGGTGCTGTGCAAGTGCAGACTTGCGGTCGCTGCTCGGCAGACGCTACGTGGTCTGGCTTTAGATGGACCCTCAGTATTTGTGTTGCTGTCGTTGCAGAATGTCGACATCAACAGAAACCCAGAGGAAGCTCTGCGCACCGTTCCTGACCACATATAAACGCCGTTTCGTGAGAGAGGAGCTAAAACCAAGGGAAAACCGGACGTGCCGCCACTGATTAGCTTCACTAAAACATTACTGATGCACTCCAGCTAAAGCTTGATATGTGTGACAGCAGGAAGGAAGCGGGGGCTTCAAAGCCGAAGAAGACGAGGTGGTAGAATTGGGAAAGTTGAAGAAGTAACATGGACCCCACCTGCAGTGACCGAAAAGGACGTGACCTACAGATGTTACTGGAGGTTCTGTTTTTTAACGTGTCTGTGCAATGTTTCCCTCTGTCTTATCTGACTAGAGTTTGCTTTTCTCGACATTTCCGAAAGTGTCTTCATTGTTCACGAGCGATTTAGAGGAAGTAAGCAATGCGCTGCGCACCGAGGCTGAGAGGAAAAACGCGTAAAAAGACGCAGGGAGTTTGACGGTATGACCCGAGACGTCATGCACATATAACTGTTGTACAGGTAACATTATTTGTTGTTGATGATCTAACTATAGAGGTAGGAATCAGCACCACGGACAGCACCCAAACAAACAAAACATTATTTTTTTGTAGATTTGGACACTTGGTTGTATTTGTTTGTCATGTAGGTAAGATGCTGAAAAATCAGCAGGCGTGAATGGAATAATGTAAAGAAACTGTGCAAAGAGTCGCCTCCAACCTGTTGTCCCTGAGAAAATAAACCCACTTCTCAAGTCCTGTTTGTGTTGGCTCTTAACTCTCCCACAGAGAGGCTAAAGATAAACTGAACAGGTCTTTCCCCAGCAGACCAACGTCCTGTTCCTTTCAGTCAATGCTGGACCTTTGTGAAAGAGTTACTTTCGGGGGTGGGGTGTGTGTGTGTGGGGGGGGGGGGGGGTCGCATTTGGGAGCAATTTAAGGAATATAACTCAGACTTTTTAGGGAAATCCAACCGAGTTTAGAGGAGGAGGAGGAGGAGGTGTTTTGGTAGCGGGGTGCTTTCCTCGAATAGTCGAGCAGGGGTTAATAATCCCTCATTTCTCATGGACCTCGGTGGCAGCAGTCCGCGAAATTTCCAGTATGCTCGAACACAAGCTGGGAGCTGCTTTCTTCAATCCAGCGGGACTCACGCAACTTTCTGACTGAGCTCTTTTCCTCTTCTCTCTCCCGCTGCTGGTTTTATTTACGCGTTTATTTATTTATTTTTTCACCGACACCCGGCGGATGTTCGCCTCTGATCCCAGCGGGTTTTTTTTGTTTTTGTTTGTTTTTGTTTGTTTGTTGTTGTTGTTTGTTTTTTCTTTTTCTTTCTCCCTTTCCGTTATCGGGCTGTCACTGCAGTGGAGCTGTTTTAAACTAAGCCAAACTGAGCGGAGGTGAGGGAGGGAGGGGAGAGACTGCCCCTCGGAAAAAAAAAAGAAAAAAAAAAGAAAAAAAAATAACGTGTAAAATGTGAGGTGTGTGCAGAGCGTCCCGCTGTACGAGCCGCTCCAGTCCCGCTGACAGCCCGAGGCCACTGGGCAGTTCAACTTCACTTTGGAGCCTCGAATCTGAATTATTATGAACACGATGAACTTGAAAATTCAGTGCATTCTGGTTTTCTTCACTCTTTATGCGCAAGAGGGATTGTCAGGGGATTATGAAGCACACCTTGGAGCAAATATTCTTTTACAGGTGAGGATCTTTTTTTTTTTTTTTTTTTTGGTCAGTGAAGGCTACAGTTCATGCTGCTTTTGGTCTCATGCTACAAACACACCCCTTTAGGTAAGAGAGGACAGAGTGACAGTGATACAGAGCTTTTATTTTATGTATAAATAATCAGACAAGAATAGCTGTGGCTCAGCCATTCCTCAGTTACAAGTAGTTGGTTGAGCAATTGGTCTGCAAAATGTGGTGAAACAACATGTCCCACAAATCTGTGTTTCCCACAGGGAGCTTTTTCAGCTCTAATGCAACCAGTGCGATGGCTCACACAGGCGCAACTTTTCACATACTCCTAATTTTTATGTAAATTATGTGATTTGTGTGTCCCCTATAAAGGGTTTCCACTACTTAAAGTTATTTGTTTACGTGCAGTTCCCAGCAATGACCAGGATATGTGGTAATGTATTGACACAGCGGTGACTTGTGTGCAAAATTAACATTTGAGACCAAACCGTGCACCTTCACCGGGCCTGTGTACAGTGAAAGCATTTATTTCCAGTTCCACTTCCCCTCCGTTCATGAATGGCTTTGATTCAGGCTACTGTGACACTAAAACCTTGACCCAGCCGTCACATAGTCGGATTGTGGCGATTGCTTCAACTAGGAGGCATTTTGACCAAGTGACGGCGCAGAGAAACGGCATTTTTAAGCACCGTATCACTACAATGTGCCAACCATTATGCACTTGACTGACTTGCTGCTTCGTTTCTTTTCCAGAGAGTAAAACGTCAAAGCAAACCAACGAAACCAGTGGTAAGTTTGTGCGGTCAGTGCTGTACATAAGATGCCAACTATCCATCAGATTGTTAGGGTAAGGCTTTAAATTACAGCCCACAAATTGCTGTGTGTGTATTTAGTGTTTATAGGATATCAGTAAAATACTTATTGGGTACCTATATGTAAGAACATGAGAAGAAGGCAAAGGGTTACAGGGAATAAGGGGGTAAAAGCTTTGTGTTCAAGATAGAAATAAA
Organism: Xiphias gladius; assembly: GCF_016859285.1. Lineage (NCBI taxonomy): Eukaryota > Metazoa > Chordata > Actinopteri > Istiophoriformes > Xiphiidae > Xiphias > Xiphias gladius. The sequence goes on along the minus strand of NC_053417.1, from coordinate 25,986,212 downwards.
TTACACTCGAAGCATGTTTTGGAATTGTTGGGTACCTCTTTAATAATTACAGGGTACAGTGGTATTATTACTAATAAGACAGGAACAATGTTCACCCCCCCTTTTCCCTGTGGTTATAGTTACAGGGTATATTGAATTTTATTATAAGGCTTTTTTTTTAAACCTAACTTTAAGTGCCACACGTAGTTTGACTCTTTTCCAAAACATAGCTGTTGGGAAAGGATATATGGACTATGTGTGCTGGTACCCTGTTTGTACCATAACAATTAAATAAGTATCCAATATATAAGGGTAATAAAAAAGGACATTTTTACACCTTTGTCTCCTGAACTTCCTTATTTGTACCGTGTGATACCTAGTATTACGTCCTTGGCAGTCTGCGGGCTGTCATCTAAGGCTTTACTGTTTTTATCATCTCTTTTAATGTATTTGCACGTGATAGTAGAAATATGGAATGAGCATAGCTACTCATACAAGCTCTACTGTGGTTTTTTTTTTTTTTTCCTCCGTTTGCTTCTGTGTTAACTGTGTGGCAGCTCCCTGAGAAAACGTACAGTAATTCAGTCTGTATAGCACAAACCGCAGCTTTCCTAAATACCAGCGAGCCGGAGGGCTGATGTGGCTCTCTTCCTCCTGCCTGTCGCCTCATCCTGCAGTCCTGGGGCCAGCGCTGACCAGATTGGCCTCAGCAGGCGCCAGCATTACCCGAGTAAACAAGAGGAGGGCAGAGACGCCATGCAGGGAATTGCTTTGTGTTGTTTCGTTGGCTCGTCAGAACGATGCAGGACAAATCGTGCTATGGGGGGGGCAAACGGTTATGTGTCAGGGTTTATGTCTTATTTTTCCTATGTCTCAGGGTAGGACAGTGGGTTTAAGTAAGCATCCGTTGCTATCTGTTATACTCAGACCTGACCGGTGGTGTCACATCAGTATATAAATTTGGCACGAACCCACTGTTATGATCTGTGGGGATGATTCCGCACCTTTCTGGATCCGAAAAAGTGTAATTTGAGTGGCAAGCTGAGGCCACCAAGCCGGCCTTTCTTGCATTTAGTGGGTCAGAATAATGTCTCTCACAGCCGTTGGCTCCTATGTGATAAAGAATCGCCTATGAATCCTCAACTTAACCGCTTTCTCCTCCAGCCTAAACTGATTTGGACATGCATTTGTTGTGCTACCAGCTGAAGGTGACAGACTACCATGTCAGGTGTTCAGTGGTGTCCCGCTATGCTGTTACCACAGTCCAGAGCTCAGTGTGGAACCAGCTCCCCATCGTCAAGGAAGCTGCCTTTGAGGTGGACCTGCCCTCCTCTGCTTTCATCTCCAACTTCACCATGTAAGTCAGTCCTGCATTATCTTTCACTGTTTCTAACCGTTACCTACGGTATTTCCGCCTCACTGCATTCTCCATTTATTTATTAGTGTGTCTGAGTGTCTGTCTTTCCGTTTTCTGTACTTCTGATCTCTAACATCACTGTAAAAGTCAGGGAATGTAGCAAATCATCAACTCGCTTCCTGTGTCCCGGATGATAGTTCCTCACAACAAATGGTGACTTTTTTTTTTTTTTTTTTTTTTCTAATGCCAGCTCGAGTATCCACAGCTACTGCGTACTGAAGTTGACAGGGAAACACTATATCCTGCCTCTAGAGATAATATTCCCCTGCTATGAGGGGGAGAGGTTGAAATAAATAAAAGTAATGTTCTTGTTGATGGTCAGAATCCAGAAATAAAACTTCAGAGGAATTATGTAAGGAACCAGAATTCCGGTCCAGAGTAGATGCATAATTTGATTACTAAGAGGGCTGGAAACCGCTCTCCTTTAAAAATGCTAAATATAAACAAAACAAACAAGTCAACACTGCAGGCCAAACAGCAAGCCTGGAGCTGGATTTGGGAGCGGAAGCAGGTCAGGAGGAGGGGGAACCTGAGGGCAGATGAATACCGGGCTTTGTAAAGGCAGGTCGGAAAGTTAATAGAGAAAATGACAGGAGTCCCCCTTTTCTCCCCCGCACAGTTTACCGAGGCACCGCGCCAGTTTAGATATGCTACATACACACACGCCTACATCTGCCGTATGTACATGGAGCTGGATGTAGACTTAAGATTTTTCAAGTACGTGTGAGCCTGGAACTCGTACAGCTTTTTTACAACCATAATCTGTCACATCTCTCTTCCTACGTCACACGCTCTCACTTCTCTCTTTCACACGCACGCACACTTACACATACACATATTTTCACCCGTACGGCCGTCTGCACATCAACAAATACCCGGAGAAAAAAAAAAGTTGTGGCAAGTTCTTTGGAATATCTGTGTTTGAAACTAAGAACTCTGTGTTCACTGTGTGTAGGTCACCGATGTACAGCCCTCCTTTACCCCCTCAGCCAGCCACACATATAAATACAAGCGCCTCCATTTTCCACTCTGCTCTCTCATGCCATTCTGCTCTGTCTCAAACAAGAGCCAGCTTCAAGTCAGTGGGTTTATTTTAGTTAGCCCTTGATGTTGTTTTGTTTTTTTTTCTCTCTTTGGATATATTTGTCCAATGGACTTGACCTTAATTTAGCACCTTGTCACGTGACATCAGTGGTCACCAAAGCCAGGGACGTGCACTGTGTGAATTGGATCCCATTTTGAGCGTTGGTTTTGGTTGGGATTTTGGTGGGCGTAGCACAGAGCGGCACTCCCCTTAGACCATCACTGCCGTGGAAGATCTCTCTTCATTAATGCTGTTTTTAGAGGGAAATTACTCTTTTCGTTCACGACCCCACCTCCACTTCAAATGGCATGAACTCCGTCTGTAAACAGGTACGATGCGTGTTTGTGGGGCAGCTTTGTGATAGCCGTGGAAATACAAGGAGCAAAATAAAGTCATCATGTTTAACAACTCAGTGCAGGCCAGGCGTGTTTCTGACTGAAATATAATCTGGCTACTGTGCGTCACACAGAGAGCTATTTCTCCTTCCTCTTTCCTCTATCCCATCAGCACCTCTAATGGCAAGGTGTATGTGGCCCAGGTGAAGGAAAGAGCCGCTGCCAGGAAAATATACGACGCGGCTAAGAAGCAAGGAAAAACAGCTGGACTTGTCGCTACCAAGTCAGTCACAGGCATAACTAAAGTTTTTTGTTTTTTTTTTCACCACAGAATAAAAATGTGAACCTGCTTTACTGAAGAATTTTTATATGTTTGATTTGAAATGATCTCTCCTATTACACGTCAATGTTCCAGGGAGAGGGAGATTGAGAAGTTTCGAGTGGCAGTGAGCGTGCCATCAGGAGCTCGGATGTCCTTCTCTCTGTCCTACGAGGAGCTTTTGCCTCGGCGACTCGGCCGCTACGAGCTCAGTCTGGGTCTGAGGCCTGGACAGGCTGTGCAGAACCTGACGTTAGATGTAGGTATAACAGAGCGGACGGGCATCAGCTTCATCAAAGTCCTTCCTCTCAAGACAACCCGATTGCTCTCCAACACCGCAAAAGGTAAAATCTGACGGAGCTGTTACAAATCAGGATATTAGGGAGACGGTTTATTAGGATAAGCCGCTTTCAGAAAAGAAAATTACCCTCGAATACTGTTACAATGTTGTGAAGTGTAGGGTATTACCAGGTGCCCACCACTCGATATTCAGAACATTGTGCCCGTGTAGAAGCTCTCAGGAAGCTCTCAGGAACCACAAGAGACTTCCTGGTTGAATAAATGATGAACTGGTCGAATATGATGAATCACAATTGATTATGTTGACAATACCGTTTAAAGAACTAGTTTGACATTTTGGGTAATACGCTTATTCACTTTCTTCGCGAGTTTTAGATGAGGAGCTAGATACCACTGTCTTATCTGTTGGGTAAATATTTAGCTACATATAATATATGTAGGAGCCAGTTAGCTTAGCTTACCATAAAGACAGGAGGGAAAGCCTGCTAGCCTGGCTCTGTCCAGAGGTACAAATTCTTGTGGTCATTTTAGGGCTGCCAGGCAACCAGTGAAGACTTGCTTCCGGCAAACCGCAACTTGTTGTTTTTTCACGTTGGATTTTGTCTAGATTGCTAATCAATGAGCTTCAGAGGTGCTGCTAGGCAGATTTTGTTCCTTTGGACAGAGTAAGGCTAGCTGTTTCCCACTGCGTCTGACTCTAAGCCAAGCTAAGCTAACCAGCTGCAGGCTGTATCATACAGACACGAAAGAGGTGTCAATCTCCTCATCTAACTTCTCTCGGCAAGAAGGCAAATAAGTTTATCTCCCAAACTATTCCTTTAATAGAAATGTTTTAGATCATGAATTAAACCATTTCTTAATTACTACTACATGGATTTGACTCATACATTAACCACCTTGCGCCGCAGGTGATGCAGACGCTCCTCCTTCCAGTCATGTGGAGCACAGTGCTGGCTGTGCCCGAGTTCGTTACAGTCCCAGTCTGCAGCAGCAGAACAGCATATCCACCAAGGGCCTTGATGCAGACTTCATCATTCTGTATGATGTGGACCTCAGAGACCTCATTGGTGATGTGCAGGTCAGCAGCATTTTTCATTTCTGTCTTTTCAAATACACAAGTGTGCTTGTTTGGCGGCAAAGGGTGCCTTTTACCACTCTTTTCTACTCTTGCTCTCTCTCAGGTATATGATGGCTACTTTGTGCATTACTTTGCACCCAGAGGGCTTCCTGTGGTCCCTAAGGATGTTATATTTGTCATTGATGTCAGTGGCTCAATGATAGGAACCAAGATAAAACAGGTACAGTGGACAAACGCACTTTTACAAAACCTCGTGGACCCGCTCCATGGCCAGGGCTACAAATTGACGACGAAACAAAATACCACAATATTCTGCTAAAGATAATGTGGGTTTTCAGTCATTAATTGTAATAATTTCTGTCAGTAGACCAAGCAGGCCATGAGCACCATCCTCGGGGACCTTAGGGAGGGAGACCACTTCAACATCATCACCTTTTCAGACAAAGTTCACACTTGGAAGAAAGGGCGAACAGTGCGGGCAACTCGGCAGAATGTACGAGACGCCAAGGACTTTGTGAAGAGGATTATTGCAGAAGGATGTGAGTCGAAACGTGATTTTGTCTGAGCTGTGGCACTGTAGTAAGTTGACCATTAACCTCCTTATTCTGTGGTATCTCTCCGCCTTCAACACTGATTGTCCCCATTGCTCCACTCTTGTCTCAGGGACCAATATCAATGCAGCTCTGCTTTCAGCTGCCCAGCTCGTCAACCCTCCATCCTCAGACTCTTCCAACCACCTCTCATCTCGTCGTGTCCCCCTGGTAATTTTCCTTACTGATGGGGAAGCCACCATCGGAGTAACAGCTGGTGACACCATCCTCAGTAACGCCAAGAAGGCCTTAGGCTCCGCCTCTCTGTTTGGTCTTGCCTTTGGAGATGATGCAGACTTCCTCCTCCTGAAACGCCTTGCTCTGGATAACCGAGGCGTAGCTAGGATGGTGTACGAGGATGCAGATGCAGCCTTGCAGTTGAAGGGCTTCTATGATGAAGTAGCCAGCCCTTTGCTATCAGACATCCAGCTGTCCTACTTGGATGATCAGGCATTTGACGTCACCCGCTCCCTGTTCCCGAACTACTTCCAAGGCTCTGAGTTAGTAGTGGCTGGGAGGGTTAAACCAGGCATCAAAGATTTAAAGGTGTCAATGTCTGCCACTGATTCAAAGCAACGTGTCAAGATGGAGAATGATGTGTTGATTTCCAATACAAAGGGGAATGGGAGTGCAGATTCACTAGAATGTTCAGGTGGTTTAGAAGGTATCTCTAGCTTTGTGCATCGTCTCTGGGCCTATTTCACCATTAAAGAGCTGCTACTGGTCAAACTGAACACTACTGACCCCGCAACTCAGAGGTTACTGGCAGAAAAGGCCACAAATCTCTCCCTCAAATATAACTTTGTAACACCAGTCACTTCTTTAGTTGTAGTTAAGCCAGATGCAGACGAAGCAGCTCAATCTCCAACCACTGCAACACCCACCACAGCAGCCACTACAACAACAACAGCAACGACTCATACTACCACCAAAATGTTAGCTGCTGGTGCTGCAAAGAAGCCCAGCACACCGTCTAACCCCAGGGCTAACAAAACAAAACCACACCCTCCTCAGCCACCTCCAAGTACAATACAAACTAAAAAAAGCTCTTCACCAACTTCAACAGCAAAAACAGTGGTTTCACCATCCAAGAAAACAACTACAACCTCAAGTCCCAGCGCCCTCAAAACTGCCCCAGCACCATTATCTGGTAAAAAGCCAACTCCTTCTCAAAATGATTCTAAAACTGCCTCTCCTCCTCCTGCTGGAAAGATATCCACATCTCTGCTTAATGCTCTAAAAACGGCGCCACCACCTGCACCTGGAAGAGTCTCCACCCCCCAAGCCAACGGAATGAAAGCAACCACTCCCCCGATCCTAACATTCACCGCCACACCTCCACTCAGTTCAGTCAGAACCGACCTTGTACCCCTGCCTGGCGGACACCTTACCCCACAGCCCAGCCCGTTGAGGACAGCTCTCCCTCCCGTCAAAACGACAGTGCCCTCTACAGAGGCAGACAACAGCACCACATCTGTTACAGATGTTCCTCAGCCTCCAATCACAACTGCTCCGCCGGAGCTGTCGTCTCCGCCCACCATTCCTACTCCGTCGAAGGCACAAGTTGTGGAAGGCAACAACACAAATGCAGGCGATGACACAGACCTCCGCGTGGCCACCTTGGTGTCAGCAACCTACGCTCCCATGCCTGGTGTAACAGATGGGCCAAGACTGTGGGAGGCAGCAGGGCTTCTCGGTAGGTTTTATTTTGTCTAACTTGTAATCATGGCCCTCTGTGCTCACCTGGATCTAGTGATTTAGTTACAAAGGGGAATATTAAGGCTGCAGACTTTGAATATTTATCCCTAACGTGTTTTTATCTCTCCACTAGATGTCTCTACTTCCATTCAGATTCAGAGAAAAGGTAAAACTTACCTTCCTCTCTACATCAACAAATCAATTTTTTCTGATGCTTTAACAAATTCATATTTATTTGGTATATATGCATTTAAATGCAGTGGTGGAAGAAGTACTTGGATCCTTTACTTTATTAAAAGTACCAATGCCACAATGTTAAAATACTGAATTACAAGTAAAAGTCCTCTCATTTAAAATCATACTTTAGGGAAAATACACAACTAACAGCAAAATCTCCTTGGTTTGTTCACACCGAAGCATCAGTGCGTAACAAGCTTTTTACCGTTGTAGCTAGTTGAGGTGTAGCTACTTTTAGCTATTTTATATATAGGTAATTTAGTTCTGTGGTTCCCAGCCTGGGGTTGGCACCCAACCAGGGTCACAAGATATATCTGAGGGATCGTGAGATGATTACTGGGGTACGACCCACGAAACAACTGAATTCTACTACACAGACTTGTTTTCTTGTTTCTCATTCCCTAAGTAATTTTACCTCTCCGTGCCTCAAATACTTATTCAAATTGAACCCTCTGAGAACTTTTGGGGGGACCTCTGTTTAAATCTTAGTAATGTGCCGCATTTTGTAGGATGATCATATATCTTTTCAAATGTAAAATCTTAATCTGAAAAGCGACTGGTAGCTTCAGCTGTCAAATAAATGTAGTGGAGGTAAAAGCAAATGTAATATTTCCCTCTAAACTGTTGGGAAGTACAATTACAAAGTAGCATTAAATGGAAACACTCAAGTGAAGTATCAGTACCTCAAAAATTGTACTTAAGTACAGCACTTGAGCCAATGTAATAAATTATTTTCCACTCCTGTTTAAATGTAATAAGATTCCCCAGCAGCTATGTAATTATGACTTTGCATTATAATCAATTAAATTAACCATTTAAATCTTGTGCTCTATATCTTTTCTATTAAATAGATATTGACCTTGTGAAAGGTGAGTATCACTATTAATGCCTCATATCCTGTCGTTGCCTGTCAAATTAAAATTCCTCGTTGAGAAGCAGAATGTATCCCGATCCTTTCTTAACTCTTGCTTCCATTTCCCAGATTACGAAGCCACTTATGACTACGGCTACGACCTCAACTACGATGCCTGTAAGTGTCAAATGTTTATCCGAGGCACTTCCGTACTCTAGCTGCTTGTCAGACTTCAAAAACTTCACGTCACCCACGTTCTCTGACCTATTTTCAGGGGATGACACTGCTGACAGCGAATCATTCGGTAAGTACTTAGTGGCTGCTATTTTGCAGCTGCATGTCTTGAATGACATGTGATTTATTGTAGAAACACAGCTTGCAATACATGTCTAGTCTTGTCATTGGTTTCAGTGCTTGGGGGTGAGGAGGACTGTCCTTTAGTTGAATGTCTTGTGCTTTTAGAACCTCCATCCAGATTGAGCACCGTGAGGGTCTTCTCCTCATCAGGTTAAGAGCTTACACTTTATTTATTTGCTTTTAATTACACCCTAATTTAATTCATTACACCCTTGATTTGAGTATTTTATGTACTCATGTCATATTAATGCTCAGTGTTGTCTGTTGCAGTCGATGGAGATCCACATTTTGTTGTCCAGCTGCCAAAGCTGCATCAGAACCTGTGTTTCACAATAGACGGCAGGGCTAATGACGTTCTCAGACTGTTAGAGGACCCAGAGAGAGGTATGCATTGCGACAATGTGTCTAGTTTCAGGCATTACGTGTCTTTTTAGTGGCTGCATTACTTTCTAGTTGCGTTACCAAATGTGCACATGGGTTTCCTTCCTCCTCAAGGGCTCATCGTGGATGGCCACCTGATCGGGGCTCCCCCAAAGCACGGCGCTGAAGACCACTCCCGAACCTATTTCGACCACCTCACCATCTCCGCAGCCACGGGCAGCTCTGGTGACATCATGATCACCATCTCATTGGACACTGTCGTGGTGGAAGGCGAAGGGCGGGATACCCTTCCCATCAATCAGCAGGGATCGGTGATGCGGCAAGGTGTGACGGTTGCTGTGGACAACCATCGGAGCTGCTGGATTGAGCTGGCCAAGGA